>NC_092632.1:61846829-62116829 GCF_039555335.1 Amphiura filiformis
GACATTATCAGATCAGGTCAATTATTTGTTTTATTCATCTTAATACTAATCACGGCGTGTCCTTCCGTCCGCGCGCTATCGCGTTTGTGCGGTTTGCGTTTGCGCGGTGTACTATCGTGTGCAGTAGCGTCTTGATCATTGAGAGACGCAATTTTCATAGTAGTTTAAAAGGTCAGGGCATGTATATGGGTAACGGGTGTTGGGTAATTAGAAATAGGCCTATCACGAGAACCGCCCGACCCGAGAACTGTGAAATCTAGTAATGTATATTTTGAAGTTTAAAAATTCAATCAAATGGTATCTTCCATTCACAGGTGTTCAGAGTCTGGGATATCCACACCCTGACAAGTCTACAAGTATTTACGGATAATGAAGAAAGACCGGGCGAGAAGAGAATACATTGCATGGTGTTTGATGAAAAACACGAACGATTAGTCACAGGTAATTCAAATGCAAAGTTGCTAGATGATGCTTGGACCTACATGTGCCTGAATGTGCCTTTGGTATAATAAACTTTTGCAGTAAAAAAGTGTGGCCCATTGGCTCCTGTCACTTGTTGCAACATCAGATGGTTATTTAAAATATAAATGACCATCTGATGTTGCAGCAACGTCAACTTTTATTTTCCATAATGACATAAAGTTGATAAACTATGAACTAAACATCAAGTGGACACAAATTTATGGAGGAAAAGTCTGGGCCAGAATATAGCCTTTCCCTGAAACAATTTTAAATAAACATCAAAATTCATTGAAGACATAACAAAGTCACAAGTCGGTCGTTATAACACATAAAATTACATAAAGAGTGTTTATCTCATCAGTAAGCTGTCAGTTTTGTTTTGTACTATCTTTTTTCCCACTTTAAAATACTGCTTTCTGTTGAAAACTGTTCATTCTTTCTTAAGCTGTTCATTCTCTCTTATTAAATATATTCAGTTTCCTCTTGTAGCGAGCAATCGTTCCCCATTGTGTTTATTTGTTCTTGTGCAGGATGCGTATCCCCATTACCTACTTTACTTACGGTTAATTTATAGTAACTTACACACTAATCCTTTTCTTTTGTAGGTTCCAGTGTATTAGATCTATGGCCACTGACAAGGACAGTACAGGATACCATGCAAGTACCACATACTCATGACAGACCTCTAACACAAGTAGTATACAACCAAGAACTCAATCAAGTTATTACTGTGTGTTCAGAGTCTGTAATTAAGGTATGTCATTTTATTTTTTACTGAAAATATATTTAGTTGGCATTTCAGATATGCCTTCAATAACCATATACATCACAAATGAGACAAAGTTCCTAGTGCAATGGGAGAGCGAGTTGGCGCAGCGGTTGTTCCGTCGCCCTGCACCACTTGGGTCCCAGGTTCAAGCCCCGGCCGTGCCCAAGGACTGTTTGTGCACTTGGTTTATTCCGATTCCATACTCACTCTCTTAGGTTTTCTCCAGGATCTTTCAAACATCAGTGATTAGTTGTTTGGTTATCAAAAACTTCCTCACCCAATGGAATTTGGGGAGTTGCACATATAATTGGTGGATGTTACAATCTAAGTACGGATAGTTTTGTGCCAGGTTCGGCTGCAACTGGCCTAGTTGATACGATCTGATTGCGATGATTAACCATGGCAGCGAAATTACAGCACTTTGAATCCCCCAAGATTTGGAAAAATTGCTATATAAATTTTTTTTAAATTTTTTTAATATTTTATACCATAGAATTACATCTACAAGCATGCACATATAATACCTCTAAATGAAGAGTTTTTTGGATGAAAGAGATGAAAGCCAGACGCCCTCCACAAAACATTATTTGGAGTTTAAGTACTATATTACTAATACAAGCAGCTGTACAAACATGTATTATTGTAAGACCAATCTCATTTCAAGGCATATAATTATGCTTATAGATGGAATATATGGTATGCATGTAGCTGCATTTACAGAGATACCATTCTTAGCTTAGAAAATTTGTTGGAAAAAAAGAGTCTTGATACAAAGAAATTTTAAAAGCGTCTTTAACTGCAACCAAAGTGCAGAGACAGATGCCGGTTACTGCCAAAGCCTCATATAGTTGATACACACAGTTGGCACTCAGATCATGTGACCTTGCTGTAAAAGTTCCCAGATCTAATATGGTCAGCCACAAGAGATAATTTCTCCCCTGTTCTCTCTCTCTCTGTCGGTAAATGTAGTGCCATTGCTCAACTTGTAGTTTCCAACCAGGTATGCAGAGCTTGAAGCTGGTGGTAAATTACTGTCTTGGTGCCAACACGTCACCAGTATATGTACCTAGAAACATATGATAGCTGTTAAAGCCATATTATAACATTTGCTGAGGAGGACGCCCTCACTGAATTTTTTTAATTAATTTTTTTACACGATTAAATTGTACTTTATTAAACCAATATATCCTGCAAAAATCAAGACTCTAGGTGCTGTAGTTTTGTCAAAATCCGAGATTTTGAATAAAACGCCGGATTCGGCGCTTTATTATTATTACGATGGAATTATTAGTCGAACGCATACACGATGTTCATAACACACAGTACGTGACGGCGTGCGGGACGGAGATATACACAACAAAAGGTCGTACTATAACATGACCGAAGGAGTGGTGCGTATTGGCGACATGTGCGCTGGTAGTAAATTCCAATTTTCTTTGCTTTGCCGTAGTTGTTCGCTCAAAAATAAAAGGGATATATCTGACAGTAAAAGCTAACATTTTATGGCAAAGAAATGCTAATCTATTTTGTTTGAAAATGTTATAATATGGCTTTAATGCCTTGACTAGCATTGACACCAAGATTTAAAAAATGCCCAAAGATTGAATTCTTCATACATGCATTTCTTTGTGTTTTTAAACTTAAAAGTATATTGAACTGGACTATTCCAGTTAAAATCCATACGCCAGTATGTAAGACATGACCTTAATCTTCCACACAGGAAGTGTGAATTTCAAATGGGGTTACCTGAATAGGGGATTCCATTTGAAATCAATATTCCCTGTGTGGGAGATTATAAGGTCTTCCATGGGGGAGTATGGATTTCAACTGGAATAACCCAGTACGTGGACGAGCTACAAGTCTTTGTTACATTTAGTGAATCAAACGTACTTCTGTCTTCTTTTTAAATACACTAGGTATGGGAGCTAGAGTCAGGCAAGCAAGTGTACCATATCACAGAGTCTCATGGAGCAAATGTAGAAGTCACAGCTATATGTGTAGACAGGACTGGCTATAGGCTGATGTCAGGGGCTTTAGATGGTAAGTTTGCAACAGTCTGTATTAAGTCGGAATTGTTTTGTTAGTTTGCAAACCTGGTTTGATTTCCCGATCTAAGCAGCCTGTAGCATTGATTTCTTTTTGACAGGGGTAGGGAAGGGAGAATTTCTTGGAATAATAGTGAATCCAGCATCTTTTGGCAACAGAATAAGTTTATGGTATAAATATGTACAAAACACATGAAAAATGGTGAATTATGGTGCAAAAGTGGGATAAATTTGCACCAAGAGCACACAAATTTGCACTTTTTAGGCTACAATGGTCATCAGGTATGGGGTTAATTTGGTCAGAACTCACATAGGCTAATACTGGAACTTACTTTTTGCAACTAATGCAACTGACCCGTTGGACTGGTCATGTTATAGACGGCTAGGTATCATCCCGATGGCCCGGTCCCCGGGCCCGGTCCCATGCATGAGATAAGTTTAAGTGGAGTCCCCCTTTCTTGTTTAGTGATGGTTGCTCAATGCATGACCAGTCAAACGGGTCAGTTGCCTGATGAAGTCTGGTGGTTCCAGACGTAACATAGCAATAGTTGCAAAAAGTAAGTTCCAGTATTAGATTTAATTCCAAAACTCTGTTTCAAACTACTGGATGACTAAGAACATTCACTCATTTATATTTATGACTATTATAAGAATGTTCTTCTTGTCAAAACCAATTTTATTTACTGACCTGACAGTGTCGGCCATCTTGGTCGAAGGCCATCAATGGAGTGATGGTACTTGATCCTTTCTTCTGGTTATATTTATGACATCCAATTCATCTGTAACCTAAACTTCTTCCATTCCAGGTTCCATCAAGGTCTGGGACTTTGGCAGTGGTCAGGAGATCAGGGCGTGGTCACAACCAGATCATCTTAGTGAGAAAGATGAGGATATGACTATAACAGGAATACAATACATAGAATTAGGTGAACACAAGTTTATTGTGGTCACAGGATGGAACAATAGGATCAGATTATTAGAGGTAAGACCATCACCTTGATCTCTCACACAGGGAGTGTGAATTTCAAGTGGAGTTACCTGAATGGGTGGCTCCATTTGAAATCTACATCCCGTATGTGGGAGATTAAGGTCATGACTTCCACAGGGGTGTGTGGATTTCAACAGGGATAGCCCAAATATTTAAAAATGTACCCAAAATCACAAAATTTTAATGATTTTTTTTTTTTAGAAAAAAAAAAGTGTAATAAAAAAACTGCCAAGCTACCTACCTTATTGTTGTGTCAATTTTTGTTTTTAAGCCTAACCGGCCAAACTTTAGTTATCTGAATTTCACTGCAACCTAGAGGTGATATACCATTTTTCACCCTGATGGGGTAGTGATGTCAACATGTTGAGGCAGCTATTTTGTGCATGCATGTATGCTTCGTTTTTAAGTGTGTGTGCGTGCGTAAAACGGGGATACATTTCTGAATTTTTACCGTGTAACTAGGGTTACACATGCAAACGGGGATATCCCCGGTTGACTTTTCATGCTAAAAGTGCTATACAACCCCCTAGAGGGCGCTAAATGCATTATTTAGGCATATGGCCTGCATAAGGGGGGTGATATCCCCTATTGCATAGTACAGAATCCGACCAATCTGATTCCATACTATCTAACTGGGGATACACACGCATGATTTTTTCCAGCAAAGTGGGGATTATCCACGCATGCAATGCAACATAGCATAGCGTATTTGGATAGTCTCGGTTAAATAGTTTACACACACATATCCCCAGTTGGCACGGTTTACAAGTAGGGGTGTGTGTGGGGGGTGTGTGTAGAGTGAACCCAATGAAATATGCACTGACGTCACTGCCACATTAAGGTGAAAAATGGTATAGAGTGCAGGTATCTGGGTACTCAGACACAGGGATGATTCCCCTTCATTTTTTTGAACAAATATGCCACTTGAACATGGAGAGGATAATTATTTGGTACAAGCCACCAACTGCATGGCTTTAGAACCAATTTATTAAAATGTGGACTATAATAGTTGAACATGCATTTACCATAACCATTAAAAACCCAATCATGTGCATCTCTTCTTGTGACCACAAATATACGCAAATGAGTCCCATGGTAGCAGTGGCGGCACAAGGAATTTTTTTCGGGGAAAATTAGGGGGGGAAAGTGAATTTCAGGGGGGAAAATCAATAAAATGTGTGCAAAATTACCGCAAAAAGTGGACATTTTCATAATTTTGGGTTTTTTTTCCGGGGTAACTGGGGGCACCGCCACTGCATGGTAGTGGGTTTGTAAGAGTTTGGAGGGCATGCATTGTCAGTTTAGAGTGGGTGGCACATGTGCACACCCCATTATCAAGCACAAACATATTATAACAAGTATTTTGTTCTATATTCTTCCAGGACTCTGTAGAGAGTGGGGAGCTCATTTTACACAGAGAGTTCTCTGACCTACTAGCCATACCAGCCACACCAATCTCCAGAGGGAGTGGGAGTACTAGTACTAGCGGTAATCACAGTCCATTCAGTAACAGAGATCCACTACCTGATATTGGCAGTAACAATGCACAGATTACTAAACTCAATAGACAGGTAAATAATTGGTGTGACTTTGGATTTGATATTTTTTCACATGTTTGCCATTTGCAAGTTGGCGAAATGTGGCATATTTATAAAGCCACCCTGCCTACTGAAACTAAGAAGAAGAAGAAGAAGAACTGCCCTTTGATCTTTGAAGGGACAAAGTCAAAAGGCTTTTGCCTTCCCGAACTGAAATGAGCTGTGGGGTACCATTGATTTAATAATTGTGGCAATAACTTGATCCGCTCTATTGTTATCATTGTAATATATATTGAGCAAGATATGTAACGCTGAAGAATCTTGCATGTCTAGCACACTTAGTTGTAAAGTTATGATTTTCAAGTTTGCTCTTTGGATTTGCCTGCATTTCAAGTTACAAAATTACTAATTTGGTCGGAGGATTGTGATCGTGATCCTAGCATCCTCTTTTTATGACATTTCTCAGGAGATATCCACGAAAAAAGCTTATTCCCAAAATTTCAGTTGATTCCGATTTTGCGTTTGCGAGTTATGAATGATTAAGTGTATTACACTGCTCCATAGACAATGTGTTGTAAATTCAAATTTCACATTATCTTTGCTAAATGAATTAATCTGCAAGAAATTTTTTGTACATAAACATGTAGCCAGAGGTTTCCAGTGATATAAAAATCTCAACTTTTTTTGAGAAAAGTGGGGGGATGATGCTGTGGATCACGAAATGCCCTTTTAAGAGAAATTAAGTAAAGAAGCATGTTTAAAAAAAAAAAAATTAATAGAAATCGTTCATCTTTGCAAGATTATTGTTGATTATTAACAGTAATCCATCAGCTAAAAGATATGGTCTTCATCTTACTTGGCATAAATCATTTTTGATCATATTTTTAGATACCAAACCAAGTACCCTGCATACCAAAGCTGATTAATGTCTCTCAAGATCATAGATATTTCATTTGTCTTATACTTTTCAGGAGAACATTCTATTATCCCATGAGATGACATGTCTAAGTTATCTCCACCCGATCACCATAGCAACAGGATGTGTGGATGGTAGTCTACTAATATGGGATGTACAAACAGCTAGGATCAAAGAAATGTGAGTACCGGTATACTGGAAGTAATTTGTTTTATTGGTATGTTAGATTACACATGTGTATAATCTTGCTACAGGATTTATGCTAAATATTGAGCGGACAGATCGTGTCTCAAACACTGCCATATATGACATGACCAACACTGAGCCTCTTTTTATCAACTGTGTAATAAATCTCCTGCTGAGATTTTAAGGGCACATGCTTTGTCTGCCAGAGGAAGAGCCCGCTAGAAGGTACTCTCTATATGTGGTCCACGATCTGGTCCACAAAGGCCAAAGGAGGCAATTTTGAAAATTGAGTTACTATAATTACCTTATACAAACAATTAGGCTATCATATGCAGAAAACACCAAAGGCAGGCATACTTGGTTCTAAAGTTTTGTGATATCTATTTTCATATGTATTGGTTTTTTTACTTCATATTTTTGCCTTATCGCAATTTCAAATTTGCCGCCTTTAGCCTCTATGGACCAGATCGTGTCGCATATACCACCTCGTGGCAAGAGGAGACCTGGATGCCCATGCACCTCCTATTTAACCTATATCTAGAGTCCGAAGTTTACCGTTTTCTAAAATCCATTTTCCGTGTTGTAAAATTTGTAAATCCGTGTCATGAATAAATCTTAAAATGTATAAACAATGATATTAATGTCACAATAAAATGTTCAATATCACGATTAATATGCTCTGATTGGAATATTCTCACGATAATAGGCCGACTATTACGATGTTTGGAGGGATATAGGGGGTTCATGCCTTGGTAATATACCTTTATTTCGGTATTATTATACAGTATTTTTATCATAAAAATTGACATACACAAATCTTGTTTTGAACATTTATTTCTCTTATCTTTTAACAATTTTTGTCACATCATACAAAAATGTCATTTTCCGTGTTGTACCTCCGATTCCGTGATTTTCTTCTGTTTTCCGTAAAACGGAAAACTTCGGACTCTACCTATCCAACATGTACTTGGGTACGATGGAGGCATGATACAAATGGAACAGACAGGCACACTTGCCAAAAATGGCTGTGCATGGATAAATCTTGCGCGCCTGCTCCACAGCTGAAGGATAATGATGATGATGATGGAAATTATATCTTATGTGTGTGGACGACAGTCTGTAGATATGCAGACATCAAGAATACACTATCACTCAGTCCTTACTAGAGCCTATGTTCCATAGTATATCACCAAGTTTGTTTACCTAAGTGGTTTTACTTTTTTATTTGATGATGTTTTAGTTTTGATCTGTCAGACCAGACTGTGAGAAACAGTGATATCCCAGTAAGCAGTGATGACATACTGAAGGCTCAGAATCCTAGAATGGCTAACATGGTATTATACCTGGTGCATAAGACAAGGAGACCTGATCCAGCATATATCAAGTGAGTACTGATGCCAAAAAAGTTCACCTGAAAACACACACAAAAAAAAACCCAATAAAATTGATATGACTGTATGAGAAATGTTCCTAGATGTGGTTTGTTTGATACCTCACATATCATGTTGTAGATTTTATGATGCTTCAAATGTTATGAAGTTTTAAATATTAACTGTAATATGAGTGAATGAATGCACACGGAGACGCATATAAATGTAATATAAATATCAGAACTTCAGTTTGGTTTTATTCTCTTTGGCGGCCACATACTCCAATCTGCCCCGAGTGTTGCCAGTTCATTGTATACGAGTGTGAGTGTTGCTGTTGCTATGCTGATCATGCTGATACTAGATTTAGAGGATATTACATTAACCATCAAGGCTTTTTGGCAGAGGGAAAGGAAAGAAGGAAGAAAGAAGATGAAGAGAATTTTCTGCGTGCTAGACACATGCATGGCCATAGCGCCATGGAAGATTACCTTGACTGGCCACCGTTTCCGTGCCCATATGTTCTTTTGCATGATGACACAATTGCATCATGTAGGATACTTGCGTTCCCAGTTGCTTGCTGATGTAGCTTTTGGGCTTCTTAGGGTTAAAGATTGTAGTACACTTTGATAAAGTTGCAATTCAATCAGATTATGAAGTGTAAAATTGCTTTATTTTGGAACATGGCAGACTCACTAAACAGTTTATTTATTCATGTTGGGTTTTTCTTTCCTACAGAAAATTGACAGGTCACGTATCTGTTGCAAGTACCAGAAACGGAGAACAAAATTTAGAACTAGACAAAGAAACAAATGCAGACAAAGAAACGGATATGGACAGAGAGACAGTTGCAGACGATATGACGTATGCATCTTCAGCTTTAGATGTGGAGTCCACCATTTATGACCCATTACAGGTACTGTTGTGGGATGTGGTGTTCTCTTGTTATTGATTTTTAACTCTCTCCATACAGGCGTCGACTGCAGACGACAAGTTTCAATTTTTTTCAGAATTGTAAATTTTCATGACCATATTTTGAATCGGCATGAAAAATGCATTAAAATGAGTACAAACAAGCCCAGTATTGGTTTAGTTGTTCTTAAGATAGCTCTTTCAATATTTTGAAAAAATATCTCAAAACTTTGGACTTTTTAATTCTGAGCCTATGGCTAACATGCAGAGCATTATACTCCACTGGAACAGTACAGTAGTAGATTGAATGTATTATTTTAATATTTACATAGGATTACCCTACCAGCATAATAAACACATCAAAAGAAATAAGTCCCCCTCTGAACATGTCGTCATAACATTGTAAGGTTTCGTTTTGTACCAATAAAACTAACTTTGAAATATAAATTATATGACTGTTTACTAAGTGCTGTGTGAAAATGAGAGATTTCCATGACTTCAGGGCTGAATGAGCCTAAATTGAAGGCAAAAACTGCCCTTTTCAAAAGTCACAAAGTAGGCCTATGCTTGTCACAAAAGTTGATTCATGGCTTGTTACTAATGGAAAACCCCATGTGTTTGAGTGCAGTTTAAAATCCTCACCAAGTGAACATTTACTGTAATGTGTATCGATTCTTGATCATTCAGCCATGCAAATCCCCTTGGTGCAGAGCTCAGCACAGTGAGTTGTAAGATGGTCAGTTCTATTCCTTGTCCCAATACGCCTTGCAGTTAACAAGCATAGGCCTACTTTGTGACTTTTGGAAAGGGCAGTTTTTGTCTTCAATTTGGGTTCATTCAGCCATGAAGTCAGGGACATCTTTCATTTTCACAAAACACTTAGTAAACAATCATATAATTATTTAATATTATAACCATTGGCTTGGTGTAATCATATTTGCCACATAGCCCAAAGTGATTGGTCCATTTTGTGTATCATAATGTGTGTCAAAATTAGTTTAAAATGAACCAAAACTGAGAAAATAAATAATTAAATAAGAAAAATAATAACATTTTAGTATACACAACACATGACATGTAGCTTTTTGGCTAAGTGAACCTCATAATGCAATGTATTTAGTGTGACAGTTACAATATTAGTTTTTGTCTTACACCAGGATGCATCTGAACTGGTGGAGAACTCTGTGAATGCAGAGGCAATTGAAACACCTGCTATAAGGGTGGAAGGCACTGATGGGGAGGAAGACCAACAGCAAGGTGACTATTAATTCAACTTATTTCTTTACGGTAGATAAGTGTGCTTAATTGAGTTTGTTATGTAATACCTGTAATATCTTGGAGTTGCCATATCCCTTGGATTGGGCTTATCCATTCTAGTTGAGCACTCTTTATTGAAAGGGGAGTTATACCATATTTCCTCAAATAGTCGCCACCCCCCTCAAATAAACGTCCCCCAACACCTTTTTCAACCAAGATGTTTCAAAAATGCCGATATTTCCATGCTATCTTGTGTAGTAATCTTACCAAGTTGCCCACATGGTCGACAATAGCGTCAATAATTGGCAAAAATCTGGATTGGAAACCCGGAAGTAAACCAGAAGTCAGTGTTTCTAGTACATAGTTCGTCATTTTAGCATGAGTTTTAAGTTTACCTAATGATTTTAATGGGAATTATCATTCAAAAATTGACCTTGATTAAACCCCCCTTGGGAAAATGTAACGCCCCCGGGGATGTTTATTTGACGATTATGCATTATTATTTTGTGACTCTTTTACATTTCTTTGTCAAAGAATATTAATATTTATGAATCGACTGCTGTGAGAAAAAACCATGATTGCAATAAATTTAATAATAAATTACGGTGGTAGGAAAATAACATAGAAAATCAAATGTGTGGACATAGACACTTAGTTAAAGTTTTCCACAGAGGGAATATGAGATTTAAATAGAACATACACTTGAGTAATTTCTATTTGAAATACCTACTCCAGTTGTTGAAGATTTAGGTAAAGCCATAATACAGAGGGAGTATGAGTTTCAAAATAATTAACCCTGAATTCAAAATAATTAATCCTGACCAGTTACATTTGAAAAACATACTCCTTCTGTGGAAGATATTTTCAAAATCTTCCACAGGGGTAGTGTGGATTTCAACTGGAATAGCCCAATGGCCTATAAAACAGGACATACTATTGGGGTAGTACACCACTATGGGGTATGAGACTATGCTATGATCAGCTCGTAATAAGCGAGAATTATTTGGTTTTTGCTACTGTGTGAGTCAATAAAGTCCCAACTTATGCCTGCGTAAATTCACAAAAGCGTGTGTCAGTCACGCAAAGCGAACTTCACGTAGGTGCTGCACCTAGCTGTGTGTATGCCATTCTAAATCAATCCACGATGTTATGAGTCTCGCCTATTATGAGATGATCTTAGTATATCACTTTTATCATGTGAAGAAAGCATCTCAGACCCTAAAGTTTTGAGAAAAACAAAATGGATTCCATCAATCAGGTTAAACAACTTCAATATTTATCTATGATATTTCATTGTTTTCTTGATGTACAAGATTCAGAACAAAATTTGGAGCCTGGTGCTATTAATGATGCCAATGACAATGGTGATGTTACGTTACCAAAAAGCCCAAGAAGTAGAGCAACAACTGGTAAGAGTTGGCTGAATCGACCAGGGAAGTCTGCAGATGTAGACCCAACAGCTAGGATGATTGTATCGGAATACCCACCGGTCCTAGTGTCATGCCATGGTGATGGATTCATCAGATTCTGGGATCTGAAGGTAAGCTTATAGTGACGATTAGTGATTTGTTACACCAGAACATCTTAAAATTCATATAAGTAAAAATATTGGTGGTTTTAGAACAAACATGTTGTATTAAAATGTGCCCAATCATGCAAAACAAGCATCCTAAAATAATAGCCAATCTGACCAACCAGACATTTTAATCAACAATCAGGTGAGCATGTTAATCCTAACCAACCTCAATTACTACAAAATTCTACTCTGCCAAGCGATCACAGGCCCAAGCATGTTGTGATTTATGTACTCATCCCAACAAATATACACATGCACATGAAACTGATGCCCGAACAGCATACACACACATACACCCCTTCATGGCTTTTTATCCCCAGGTATTGTGTTCTGCACCTTACGGATCCCTGGTTCGAAACCGAACATATTAACACAACATTTCTCTGTATTTTCTTTCCTTTCTTCCTTCCTTTCTTCCTTCCTTCCTTCCTTCCTTCCTTCCTTCCTTCCTTCTCTCCTTCCTTCCTTTCCTTTCCTTTAATTATTTTTTTAATGATTGCTTTGCTCAGTAAATAATTATATGAGTTCACTTTTCATTGTCAGGGAGACCTGTTGCGAGAAATAACCGCCATGACTAGAAGACAGGGTTCACCCGTTACAGCAGTGTGTGCTGATGAAGACTGCAATGTACTGGTCACAGGAGATCATAGTAAGTCACTTGATGTCATCAGGGACTAACAATACAAATCAAAATGAAGCTGATGATCAGGAGTTCGGATATGCCACATGCCACATTTAAGTTTTGCGATCTCAAACCTCTTAAAAAATCTTAAATTAGGGAGAGTGTGTGCAGTGGTTAGGATAATTATAGCCTCAGGTGCAGAAGGTCACAGGTTCAATCCTTGGCAAGAGTGACTTGCTTTGGTATTATTGGTTTGACCGAAGTATTAATTTTATCAGTAATATTGATAGATTATACAGACATCCACTATCTCCTTGATACATTTAGATTTGGGTAAATGAGCCATAATCATCGAGTGGTCCATCATTCAGAGGGGGACATAAGGGTATCAGTTCCATGTACAGAGAGCTATACATCTACATGCACCTTGAAAAGAGTAGGGTGTCCCCATAACCTATCACAGAAGGAAACTTAACTTAGGTCGTGTTCTCACTATAAACATGGGGTCTTGTACCTAGGTCCGAGTCCACATACAAGTGGACTCGGTCCACATTGATTTCGCGTTCTCACTAACACCAAAATCCTGATGTAGGATCGACTCCACTTACCCGGATGTTATGATATCAATGCATGAGTCATGCAGCATGACGTCACAAATTCTTTTGCAATGCATGTTTTGAGCCGAACTCACAGCACAAATCAAACTTTACTAGACTATCAATTTTGAAAGATCATTTTTATTTCCAGGCCCCCTGATATATTTCTGCAATCTATGGATATGTTATTTTGTGATATATGTATAATTTGGAAAGATCTGAAATAAAATGCTCTAAAAACTATTATTTTATATTACGTGTAAAATGAGAGAAATACATCGGGTTGTTATTTCTGATTTTGGTCAAGCACGCCGATTTACACGCAACACAACCTCTAAATCACCATCAACTATTTTTGATTGGTAATTTTGACTCAGTCTAGCAAAATGTACACCTCAAAAACGAATATATTACACCTGAATAATATCCTTTTGTACTATCCTGTAAAGTTCAATGTCGTTTTGTTTAATTCTGAAACTGGATAAAATCTGTATCTTGTCATGAATGATGCCGTTGTTTTCACACTGCACGAGATCCAGAGGCATGCTGCTCATCAAACCACGGCAAGCATCTCAAACGAACTTCCGTGTATAGCCACTTTCCCGAGCTTTTTCCACATAAAAATAAATGTTGTAAATTACTACATGAAATAAAGCCTGTAGAAATTTGTTCTATAATACCAGCTATGAATTTTTTAAGTTGAAAATGCATGTTTAAATTTTATAATGGAAAATTATATAATGTAGACTGTATATTGTATAGGCCTATAGTACAACGACGGCCATCAAGGTCGTGCATAGAGCATTTCCGGTATAAGTGGATTGAGTCCACTTGTAAACGCGTTCTCACTATGCTGTTTGATACAACGTCCTAGGTACGAGACTACCTCAATGAGGTGGTCTCGATGCTACATCCTGGATGTAGGATCGACACCACTTATTTCGCGTTCTCACTATGCTTGGAAGTGGACTCGATGTAGGATCGAGTCCACGTCCTGGTATCAAACAGGCATAGTGAGAACGCGCCCTAAGATAAGAAACCAATTAGATTACTTGTATAACTGATATATATTATTTCATCTTTTTTTCAGAGGGTTATATCACTATCTGGAGTGTCAATCAATTTCTTGAAAATCCATATTCTGATGAAAGTGTAAGTTGAATGTTACTTTGCTGTTTCAAATTTTCTTGTTCAGTTATTGGTTTCTATACTTCCGCTGTTATTGCTGCATTTTTCTATCATTTGTAAACAAAGCTAGCATGCAATAAAACTTGATTAAGATACCGATATTATGACAGTTTACGTTGTAATTGTAACATACATTCAACTATAAATTTGTTTTTCAACAGACCTTGATCACACAGTTGATAAGTTGGCGGGCTCATTTGAGTAGGATAGTGACTCTTATCTATGTGAACCACATGAAGGCTATCATCTCAGGCTCAACTGATGGCTCTGTCAGGTAAGATGATAATAGCAATATGTGTCAAACAGACCTTGATCACACAGTTGATAAGTTGGCGAGCTCATTTGAGTAAGATAGTGACTCTTATCTATGTGAACCACATGAAGGCTATCATCTCAGGCTCAACTGATGGCTCGATCTGTTAGGTAAGATGATAATAGCAATATGTGTCAAACAGACCTTGATCACACAGTCGATAAGTTGGTGGGTTCATTTGAGTAGGATAGTGACTCTTATCTATGTGAACCACATGAAGGCTATCATCTTAGGCTCAACTGATGGCTCTGTTAGGTAAGATGATAATAGCAATATGTGTCAAATTTTGGCAATTTTAGTGTCAGGATGATGTGTGTAGATGGATGTGGTCGTCATTCATAAAGCATGGTTCTGGTATTCAGCAGTTTGAGCATGTGAGTCCAGGTTCCACTTGATGGAGAGAAAATTGCACTCTGTGCATCCAGATTATGCATCCTGCTGCTAAGGGGTGTCTTCAAAACCCAACTGCCGGCATCCTGACAGACCAAATTGCCAGTTCTGCTATAGCGCCGGTAGTTAACCGATGGTTAACATGTTTTAGGTGTTGGGGGAAGATCCTGAAATGCCGCATGTTTCAAAGAAGGATTTTTTACTTGGTGACATATTTCATACATTATTCATTGAGAAAAGTTGTATATCGGCATGTGTACTCAATACTGTAGTCCTAGGATATGATAGGAAGCTGTATTTTACCACAGAGGGCGATATCAACAAAGTTGTTCTTCCTTGGGGCTGTGCTGTGTGTCTGTTAGGAGACATCAACGAGATCTTCGACTGCTCAGTGCCAGAAGTGGGTAAGTGCAATAGCTGCCATGTGTAGATTAGTACAATATACTGTGTGTAAATTGCCAAATGTTCACAGGGCAGCAATTGCATTTACACACTTCTGGCACTGAGCAGTCATATTGTCCAAAGTGAGTTGTTAATACATGAGTTAAATATAGTGTAATATGTTGCAGACTTACCTCAATAAATATGCCACAATCTATCTGTCTCCTGTCTAGGGTTTGGTATGGAGACTCACCTCAGATGGGTCACTTCATGGGGTTCTTTGGTCAGCACAGACCATGGAACTTCCCCAGTGCAGAGAGGACAAGCACTCCTGTGTTGCCATATGACATCTCCGAAGGACCTCTCAGGCCGGTGAAGAACACCAATGAGAAAAAGAAGCCTGCACAGAGTTATGAATATCCACTTATCTTTACAAACGATAAGTAAGTATTATGTATTTCTTCTCCTTTTTTTCCCTTCACACCACAGAAATCCAGTGAATTGTTGAATTTTGACCAATTTTGAGAAATGTGCACCAAAAATGGTCAAAAAATGCTCAATTTTCAAAAAAATCATAAAAAAACCTGATTTTCACCCAAATTTCAAATATTTTTGGAGAAGTTGGTCAAAATTTTAAAAAATTGGCCCAACAATTTTTTTGGTTACGTTTAACGAAAAAGAAATGGAAAAAAAAAAAAACGTTTTGGGGATTTTGGGCCAACAATGAGCATTTTGGCCCAAATTTGACCTCACAGATGAATTTATCAAATCTTTGCCATTCTAAATATATACTTTTATATACTTAAGACCAACAATTTAGCAGTTATGAGGCCCGAAAGTTTCCATAATTCCGGAGTTAAGACCAACCGTAAGGCTAAAATGGCCAAATATGAGGTTAATTTGGTCAGTAACCCACATACAGGCATCAACATTGGAGGCTGATTGTATGGACCATCCCCCTTTATCAATATATTGGAGGATGCATCCCCCAAGGATTTACGCCTGGTAAATGTAATTGAATACATGAATTCGAAACCCACCCAAGTCCATGGGAAGTGATTTTGGGGAAAAAACCTGTGTATCATTTTAATTCCTGGCCAATATGGTAAGTTTTACATGCAGATGAGTGGGTTAAACTGTATTAGGTATGGCGATTAGCATTTCAGGGACTTCGTGGGGTTCATTTTAAATGCTGGACTTGGGTGGTTTTTTAATCAAATACAAAGACAACAATGTTGGAATGAGATAACCACTAGTAAGATAATTCGAAATAAAGCACACAGGTATGTATAATGTTGATAAGCATTCTGCCATATAATATAAACCACACACTTTCCCATTTTTTTTTTTTCAAAAGTCACTCTCCAGCAATGAATTTGTTACAAGTGGACTTTTATACATACTGGATTTCAATCAATGTGTTAAAAGACTCAAATCATGGACTTGGTTGATTCTTTCATACATGCTATTTTTCACATGCTCAATAGACACAGATGATGAATTTAAGTTGTTCTTTCATACATATGACAGGCCTATGTACAGCAACAATTTCCCATGCTTAACTCAATTTTGCCAAAGTATGGACTTGGGTGGGTTTTGTATTCATATATTCAATTGTTCCGAGATGTTCAGCCACCATCAAGTTGGAAATGTGTCCCCCAGAATGGACCAAAATGACATGGTATTGACCTTTTCAGTAATTCCCATAATTCCTTGCGTTAGACCCCAGTTGTAGTCACTTGCCGTCACGCCGACTTGCAATGCGCAGTAGTGATGTTCGCTAAATGATTTGTGTATTGATGTGATGTCAAATGATGACATCTGGGGTCTAACCGCAAGTGATTTTGGGATTTACCGAAAGGTCAATTGGCAAGGTCTTATTCTTGCTGACTGTGATGTCACTCACTATCCATCATTATTCATAATCCTCATTTATTATCATCATCGCCATCACCAGCATCCTCCTCCATCCCCCATCATGTCACCACCACCCAGGGGGTGCTCAGCACAAATGACCATACGAGGACGTGCCGCAAGCATGGGCAGCATTTTTGGTCTTTTGACCCCTTTTCTAGGACAATTTTGGTATATAAAGTCTGCACAAAAAGTAACTCAGCTGTTATAAATACGCCTATAGATTCAGAACTAATAATTGTTTTCACAATATTTCAACATAGCGAGAAGGATGATTTATTTACACACATTTTGATACCCCATTCGTCAAATGTCGTTCAATATTAACAACACAGTAGTGCTTTTACAGAAAAATACCCGAATTTAAAAGTTGCAGTTTGCAGCGATCAATGGTTATGATGCCAGCACTGTAAACACGTAAAGCCCGCCATTATCTTCGCGCTTACTTCAAATCAATACAAATAACTGCAACTTTTAAATTGGGGTATTTTTCTTTCAAAACATTGCTGTATTGTCAATATTGAACAAAATTATTATTAGTTCTGAATCTATAGGTGTATATATAACAGCTGAGTTACTTTTTGTGCTGACTTTAGATAGGATGGGTCCTTTTTGGCCCCCACATATATGTGGGGCTTATGTTATTGCCTAGATGGTTGTTTGTTTCTTTGTTTGGTTCTTTGTTTGTTTGGCTGTCCGGCGGAAGCAAATTCAATACAAATAACTGCAACTTTTAAATTGGGGTATTTTTCTTTCAAAACATTGCTGTATTGTCAATATTGAACAAATGGGGATATCAAAATGCGCGTAAATAAATTATCCTTCTTTTTATGCTGAAATATTGTGAAAACAATTATTAGTTCTGAATCTATAGGCGTATATATAACAGCTAAGTTACTTTTTGTGCTGACTTTAGATAGGATGGGTCCTTTTTGGCCCCCACATATATGTGGGGCTTATGTTATTGCCCAGATGGTTGTTTGTTTCTTTGTTTGGTTCTTTGTTTGTTTGGCTGTCCGGGCGTAAGCAAATTCAATACAAATAACTGCAACTTTTAAATTGGGGTATTTTTCTTTCAAAACATTGCTGTATTGTCAATATTGAACAAAATTGGACAAATGGGGGTATCAAAATGCGCGTAAATAAATCATCCTTCTTTTTATGTTGAAATATTGTGAAAACAATTATTAGTTCTGAATCTATAGGCGTATATACACTAAGCCAAAAAAGAAACTTATAATTTTTCACAAGGTCATATCTTAAAATCCTGTCTATCAAAATTAACCAAAATTACACACAGGATTGCCTCAATACTCTACTCTAAACACATGTCACTAACTATGCAGTTGTGCAACTGACACAACAGCAAAATGCACTGACATGCAACACCTTCCTGGACCACATTCACACCGCAACAGATTTCTTTGGCTGGGATCCAATTGTTCGCCTGTGAATGTGATCCCGGAAGCTGTTCCGTGTCAGTGCATTTTACTGTTGTGTCAGTTGGACAACTGCTTAGTTACTGACATGTGTTTAGAGTAGAGTATTGAAGTAATCCTGTGTGTAATTTTTGTTCATGTACAGGCGAATAATTGGAACCCAGCCAAAGAAATATGTTGCGCTGTGAATGTGGTCCAGGAAGGTGTTGCATGTCAGTGCATTTTTGCTGTTGTGTCAGTTGGACAACTGTTTGATTACTGACCAGTGTTTAGAGTAGAGTATTGAAGTAATCATGTGTGCAATTTTTGTTCATTTTTATGGAGAGGATTTTAAGATATGACCTTGTGAAATAGTATAAGTTTCTTTTTTGGCTTAGTGTATAACAGCTGAGTTACTTTTTGTGGTGACTTTAGATAGGATGGGTCCTTTTTTGCCCCCACATATACACATCCAGATTCTCATTCACGGTTTACCACCGCGGCAGATTACCTTCGCAGCTACACCTGGTGTAGCCCTGAAGCTACACCTTAATAGAGCTACTCTGAAGCTACTCCAAGTAGCTACACCTTAGCAAACCCCATAGTGGATACACCATATCAGAGCTACTTCGCTGTTACTCCATCCATTGTCTGTCTAGAAGCCAACTCCGGTGCTACACTAGTGCCAACTTCTGGATACGCCATATCGGAGCTACTTAAAAGGTACTCTTAAGAAGCTACTCTAAAGTACATCTGATAGCTGTCAGCCACGAGCCAACCCTGGAGTAACACCGAAGTCAGCTCCGGTGTACAACCGCAGCCAAACGGGTCATTGACCGGCAGCGGTAAACAACTCGCCTAACGCGTAATCGGCCGCGTACTAGTGCTTGGCGATACCTAGCTATTTTTAGCAAAGCGAACGTTTGTTGTTTTGATTAATTGATTGACCATGTTTGCACGTTTGCATAGGGCGTTATGAATCGTTTTCAGCCACACGGAGCGAGAATCACCGTTGTCGATGTCACAGAGACATTTTGTTTCTATTTAGTGGTTGTTTCCTTTGTAAAAAACTTGTTCTTTTGTTTAACGACAGTACGACTTCTTCTCAATTTGTTTTTAAAATCATTTTTAATCATTATTTAATTTTGTGTTTCTTGCATGCTATGTTTTTAGTTTTGCTAAACTTGAGATGTTTGCGTGACGTTGTTTTTCTGTATTTTAAAGAAGGTGTGCATACTGCGGTTCACGGTTCTACTTTCCCATGTTGTTTGTTTATTACGCAAGTTTATTATTAGGCCCACAGTTAAAATTTATTCATAATTTATACTTCTTGAATTTCTTGTTTTCACACCGTTTTCCTAACATTTTGCACCACATTACTTTACTGTTGCAAGTCGTAGGCCTGGGCCTATAATATGCCTACTTGCAATACAGTTTTGATATTTTACATGTTTTGGTTAGGCCCTATACTATAGTCTTTCATCTTTCATTGATGTTATTCGCAGTTTTCATATTTTTTTTACTTGGTTGTTATTCATCTTTTACTTTGACCTACCTATTTGATTATGTGTTTTTTCGTTTGTTTGAGTAGGCCGTATTTTGTTTGTTTTTTAAACATTTTTTCTTTGCTTATTATACTTGAATGATTGGTCACTTATTAAAAAGTAAATATTTAAATAACTTACTAAACAATTAAATAGTAAATAAGTCAAATATAATGCATCAAATAATAAATATAAAATTAATAATAAATTTAAGAAAAGCGTAAAAAATAACTGAATAATAGTGGGGTACTAAAATAAATATTAGCTATAAAATGACCAATCATTCAAGTATAATATGCAAAGAAAAATGCTTAAAAATGTCATACAAAATGCAGGCCTACTCAAACAAATGAAAAAACAAGTAAGCAAACAGGTAATCAAATTAAAAAGCTAAATAACAACCAAGTTAATGACAATCATTATCATTCTATTATTGATTGTTTTACATAGGCCTAGGCCTACGAGTACTATTCATTTTTTTATTTAGGCCTAAATAATGCACATGTTTACTTATTTACTTTCTTATTTGTGTAGTTTTTACTTGTTAATTTAATTACCTATTTATTTACTTGTTTATTCATTGATAAATTTATTTAGTCAATTATTTACATCATTAATTTTACTTACTTGCTTATTTCTGAACTTGTTTATGTATTTATGTAGGCCTATTTACTTGTTTATTATTTTCTATTATTATATTATTAACATATATTTGAAAAATAATAAAAGAAAGAAAGAAAGAAAGAACAAAAATCCCTAATATATCCTAATAAAAGCATACAATAAAGCTAAATTGAGAAAATAGCATTAAATCTGGCAACAGATCATCACACATTTTTTTACGGAGTACCTCTAGAGGTACTTCGCTATAGTCTGTCTCTACGGGAGGTACACCGTGGAAAACCGGATAGGAGTAGTCCACGGATTTTTGACTCGCGTTACGGTACATCGCTACAGAGTAGCCCTGGGGGTAATCCGGAGTAGCTCCAGAGTACATCCAGTGAGAAATTGGATGTGTATGTGGGGCTTATGTTATTGCCCAGATGGTTGTTTGTTTCTTTGTTTGGTTCTTTGTTTGTTTGGCTGTCCGGCGGAAGCAAATTCAATACAAATAACTGCAACTTTTAAATTGGGGGAGTTTTCTTTCAAAACATTGCTGTATTGTCAATATTGAACAAAATTATTATTAGTTCTGAATCTATAGGTGTATATATAACAGCTGAGTTACTTTTTGTGCTGACTTTAGATAGGATGGGTCCTTTTTGGCCCCACATATATGTGGGGCTTATGTTATTGCCTAGATGGTTGTTTGTTTCTTTGTTTGGTTCTTTGTTTGTTTGGCTGTCCGGGCGGAAGCAAATTCCTTTAATCCACTGTGCAGCTCCAACGCAATGGCCGATCAACTTCATTATTATGTTTTCAGGGTTATTAGGAGTTAAGAAAACCTAATAATGATAATATATTGATGGCTTATTCAAGCATGATACCATAACATATCGGATTCGTCATACAAATATCGAACTCGCCGCGTTGGCTCGTCCGATATTTTTATGACTCATCCGATATGTTATGGTATTATGCTCAGCCATCCAATATTATATCAAACTTGATACGGTGATAGTGTATGGTGGCCTCATGTGCTGCATACTTTTGTGTGACATTATTTGCATATTTATGAATATTAATGAGCTCATTAGTATATTTTGCCTACATTGTCATTAATCCATTCTGCAGCTTAAACGCAATCACAGATTAACTTCAAACTTGGTACGGTGATAGTGTTACAAAATTTAAATTCCGCATTACAAATTGGACGATTCCGTGATTTTCCGTTTTACATTATAAAGCACTGAAAAGTGAATACAAGCATGTTTTTAAAAGTGTAATTTGTCTTATATAATTATATGTACCTTTTTACTGTAATCTCCCCTCAACATCCCCATTAAATTAAATATCATCAATCTGTCTTGTGTGTACTTCCGATAGCTGTATCGGCCAGAATCTTGCATCGTAGGCCTAGAATAAATGTTAGAGTGGATTGTTTTTGGTTTATTACTGCTAAATTATCACTTTTCTTTGTTTTCTTTTGCTAATCAACACAATTTTACACAGTTTTTCACTATTTTGTGGCATTTTCAAATTTCCGTGAGCAAACCCGAATTTGTCCGTTTTTCCGTATCACAGAGAAATCATGGCTTTAGTATATAGTGGCCTCATGTGCTGTATACTTTTGTGTCATGTTATTTGCATATTTATGAATATTAATGAGTTCATTTGCATATTTGGCCTACATTGTCATTAATCCACCCTGCAGCTTAAACACAATCACCGATCAACTTCAAACATGGAACAGTGATAGGATATGGTAGCCTGATGTGCTGAATAGTTTTGTCATTTTATTTGCATATTTTTGAATATTAATGAGCTCATTTGCATATTTTGCCTACATTTCCATTAATCCACTCTCCAGCTTAAACGCAAACTATTCTTTATATTTACCAACCTTTGCTGTGGGGGCCAACTTAATTGCGAACCGCGTAATTCTAGTTTCAAAATGTTCTGATTTTATTTTGGAAAATGTATGGGTCCACTTTCATACCCCTACCCAATCCAAACTTGAGTACCCACCCCCACCCCCACCCCCCGCCATCACCCCCACCGTCTTATCATCACCTCCTTTCACAGCGGAACAATATGACTTTTTCAATAATATAACCAATCCTTGATCAATCTACTTGTTTTTTCAAGATGGAAATCATTTAGGAGATCAGCCTATCATAAGACAAGAACACGCAAGCTGGAGCCTGAGGACAAGAAATTCTTTGGGGCTCTGCAGAAGCCACTCTTCCGCAATGAACACCTACACAGCTGTAAAACTGGAGAGATGAATCTAGGTGCAGTCTTCAGAGCTTTACCTGTCTATAGGGTATGTCTTAACAATTAGGATACTGCAGATCAAATATGTTTGAGTGAAATTAGTCATTGTGTGAAATGCCCAACATACCGTATTTCGTCAAATAGTCACCCCCCCCTCAAATAAACACCCCCACCACTTTTTTCAATTAAGATGTTTCAAAAATGCCGATATTTCCATGCTATCTTGTGTAGTAAGCTTACCAAGTTGCGCACATGGTCAATAATAGCGTCAATAATAATGATTTTAACAGGAATTGTCATGCTAAAAATGACCTCTAATAAACGCCCCCCTTGGGAAAATGTAACACCTCCGGGGGCGTTTATTTGACGAAATACGGTAAGTGCCATAAATTTGATGTAATTTATGTTTTTTTGAAATACTATAGTTTGTAGTCAAAATACCATACAATACCTGCATTTTGAACATCGATCGCCGATTTCAAGATATCAATGTGGCGGCAGGCCATTATTATCGACAATGTTTACAGTATTTGTATATAGAAATCCTGTATTTTTGCAGAGCTCCGCAGCACTGTCAAACGGAACTAGCGATGGGAATTATTGTTCTAAAAAGACCACTTATTAATGCCCCTCTTTTGAAAAATGCAACACCCCGAACGTGTTAATTAACAAGAATATGGTAGTATAAAAGCTATAATGACCCCTTGGTTGTAACAAATGAAAGACAAAATTAATATAAATACATTGAATTACACCAAGGTTAGTTCAATACTACGAGGTAGTCTTCTTTTATTATCGAGTCATTTCATGTTTAGATGCCAACTTATGCATCCTTATGATATGGTCAGACACATAGTGGTCATTTTTTGTTTGTTTCTGTACACAGGTGGACACACCAGAGAGGTTAAAGACTCCAGCAGTAGGAATTATAGGTAGTGATAGCAAGCCATTATGGGCCCAGGATTCCTATCTCGATGCCCCTACACAACCAAAACAGAGTAAAGCATCTCCACCTACTAGAGATATGGGCAAGGTAAGACTACCTGTCATAAGCATGCTTGCACATATTTTGGGGGTGGCTTTGGGGCAACGAAAAGGAAGGGGCGGCAGAAGAAGAACGGGAGGCAAAAAGAGTTACTAAATTTTGCCCCCCCATTCATTAAGGGACATAGCGAAGTCCCCACAATTACGATATGACAGAAAAAAAAAAGAGTGGCATGTAGAGAGGGGTTCGGTGATAGGAGAGTTTGAAAAAAAGTGGGGACAATTCAAAATAGTTCCTGAAAGTAGATGAAAAGTACTAGTCCCTATTTTGTTTTGAGAGAATTTGGTCTCTCAACTTCTCAAAGGAGAACTTTAGTGGAACTACAACAAAGCTTCATATGAAACCTTATATAGTTTTTTATTCATAATTACCAATAAAACTGACATATAATGTCTTATAAGATAGAAATAAGCAATTTTGAAACATTTTTTTGGCTAACGGAAGCCTCTATTTTGCTCATGAATATTCATAGCCTATGACGCTGCTGTGCTGAACGGTGTTGCTATTATAAGAAAATAATAAATTGGATCTTGCTGTTTCAAACTTCATTAATGTTGTAACAGTATTTACAATAAATTGTATAAGAAACTTTTATAAATAAAATTCAAACCTGATTTCTGTAACTATTTTGATAAAAACCATGCTTACAATAGGTTTTTAAACAATTTCAGGGATAAAGCATGGGGAGTTATTGCACTATCGAAAGCACGCATTGTCCCATGTGCAATATAAACATCTCTAATTCAGGTCAGTCGGCCAGCATAACAGGGGTCATTATTCATGATAATTCCTATGAACAAGTTTGTTAATTTGTTTCCTATGATGAACAAGTTTGTTGATTTGTTTCGAACATTTTTGGGTTGTCAGTGTGATATAACAGGTCACTTGAAAGCATTTGTTGTGACTGTCCGCTGGTTCCGCCGGGAACATAAATGGCTATAAACAATCCAGAATTCGACAACTGCTATGACATATGCTGAGTGAATTGAATCAAGAAGTGAATGGCATATCTAGTGAATTTAAACACTTGATTTATTTCCGTCACCATTTCAGCAGTGTAATAATCCATGTAAGTCTGCATAAGTGTAGACAAAATGTATACCACTCGGGATACCACCCCGGATACCACTATCGTTCTCCGCGATATGCATAGGCCCTGCTATACATTTATGCTATGCATAAATCGCCGGCTAACTCACACCTCTGGTATCGGGTCGATGACTTCAGTGAGTATAAATTCATCCGGGAAAATCATGCCTGTGCAGCATGTGCATGGACTGAATTTTCTTCAAATTTGGCTGGCATTGTGTGGATTGAAAGATGTGGTATTGGAAGATCAAGTTGTCCTTCTTACTAATTACTCATTTCAACAACTTTATCAGTTTAAATGAAGTTGAAAAGTTCATATAGGCAAGTTTTTTATATTCACAACTTCGCAGCACTGGCACGCAGTCCGACACTATTAAGTAGAAACACTGGCGTAGTCTTGTTTTAAGTCTTCCGATACCCTGAACAATATATTCAAAATTCCATTAATTTTATCCTAAAAATACTTATTTTGACCTCTTAGATCATATGATACTAATTATTTTGAATTATTTTTGTCATTTTGGAGCAAATAAATTAAAATTAATCTTGTAGAGTGGTTGGATGAAATGCTAGTCTTGATCAAGTCTCCGATAAATGAATCTGTTTTTGCGTAAGGTCAGTCCACTTTTTATCAAATATATTGCTACTTTTTGCACAAAATGGCTGCAAATTACTGAAAAAATGGGATTTCAATCTTGATTTAAAGTCAATTTATCACTTTTTGCATTGAGACTGCTCCTACATTTATTTCTGACTGCCATATGGCAGTTCACCTTTCAGTCTCTGGAGCTCTCAGTGAAACTAGTATAAAACTCAACATGAGCTCAAGGCACTTTTAGCACAGTGACGTCATAATTTCATCCCATAATATTTGCCCCTATCCCATCAGCACCTTCGGCAGTAGTGGCAAATTTGAAATATTACTGGGCGAGGGAATGTTGTTTTTATTCATATTTTGCCCTAATATCGTGAAAAAACTTTTTTGAATAATCAGGCTATGCTTGATAAATATTTTAGAATCATTTGATATAAATTTGTTTCTTCACTGCAGTCCTCCTTTAATAAGCATATCGGGGTGAGAGGGGGGTATGTCAAATAGCAATAGGGGGCGCTCTATCAACTAGTGGCATAAAAAAAATGCTAGGACGTATGGTTATAGCGTATTCTGGGGACCTAATATTTGGCCATATCCCCAGACCCCACTATTACATTTTGGCGGGGAAGAAAGAGGTAATGGAGGCAGACAGATATGGAGATAGATGTTAAAAACCCTGAGCACTACCTGCCGATCTAACATTGCCTCTGATTGGTCAATTACATGATATCTTTACTTTAAACACCAATCCAAATAGAGCTTTGCAAATAATTCACCCCAATTTTTTTGCATGGTGAAATTATTCTAACAATGTTGCTGATTGGTCTAATTGATAATGAAAACTTCTTTTTGGCCAATCGGCAGGTAGTTCTCATGGGGTTAAAATGGTTACTGGTTACTTATGAAACCTCATTCAAAAACTCAAATTCAAAATTGTCATTGAATTCCTTGGGTGTTTGGTACAAACAGCTGGGAGGTGCGGCTGAAATTGAAACAGAGCTCACTTTTTTTGTTTGAAAATTGGTATATAAATGGGTCTTTCTCAAAATATTCTTAAATGTGGCCCAAAATCTGTGCCTCTGGTATAGAAATACTTAAGTAGGCCAAATGGGCTATTCCATTTAAAATCCACACTACCTGTGGAAGATTTAGCTAAAGTCTTCCACAGCGGGAATATGAGTTTCAAATAGAATAGACAGTTGGGTAACTTCCATTTGAAATACTCACTCCAGTTGTGGAAGATATAGGTAATACAGGGGAAGTATGGGTTTCATAATGATTAACCCTGACCAATTACATTTGAAAAATATACTCCCCCTGTGGAAGATATTTCCAAAAAGATGGGGTCCTCTCGCTATTCCGAAGGTCCACCATTCTGAAGGTTTGCTTTTCCGAACATGTAATTTTACCATCCGCTATTCCGAATGTAATTTAAGGTTCGCTATTCCGAAAAAACTGTTCTCTATTCCGAAAATTCCCAAAACACAAACAGGTTCTCTATTCGAAAACAGAAAGGTTCTCTATTCCGAATATGAAAAAAGTTCTCTATTACGAATATTCAAATATGGGTTCTCTATTCGAAACGAATAAAGGTTCTTTATTCGAAACAAGTCACCGTGTTCTCTACTCCGAATATGAAAAAAGGTTCTCTATTCCGAATATGTTATATGCAGTGGAATTTGTAACATCGTGGCTAACCGAAAAACTTTACTTGGTTTCTTTTAGGGCCTTATCCTCCGTCATCAAACACATCATTCTGTCAAGGCAAGCGCTAAAACTACAAAGGCCCCAGGGCCCATATGTGGTCACTAATGGGCCCAGCGTTCGAAATAGGGCCGGTCAGCCGGCCATTGGCCTGTAACTTTTTGGCCTGGCCGGTTACTTTTCTGACTGGCATCTAGTTGCCGACCCGGCTGGCCGGTAACTTTTTAAGGTCAAGCCCGGCTGGCCTGTAACTTTTTGAGGCATATTTCGAACACTGAATGGGCCCTACCCTGTAGATTTATCCTTTGCCCATCTTGGCCCCAGAGGTCAAAGGTCACAAGCCCCAGATTTCGGAATGGAGAACCCTTTTTCATTTTCGGAGTAGAGAACACGGTGGCTTATATCGGAATAAAGAACCTTCTTTCGTTTTCGGAATAGAGAACCCATTTTTTCATATTCGGAATAGAGAACCCCTTTTTAATTTGTCGGAATAGTGAACCTTCGGAATAGCGAACCTTCGGAATAGCGAACCTTCGGTATGGATTTCAACTGGAATAGCCCAATTGGTATGGATGCCACTTCCAGACTTTGGAGGCATGTCCCTATACAAACTAAATCCATTCTGAGTTTGTAGATCTTCATGCATTTATAACTTAATTTACCATACTTGAACACACTCAGCATGCAGTTGCTATTTGCTTGTATTTTATTTGAAATCAAAATTTGTAACATTACCTGTATTTTATTTATCTTTCAGAAGCCACACGGAATCTTGGTAAACAACAAGAAGTTTTCTCGGACCGCACTCCACATGCCAGGACCGCTGGAATCAACATCTATGCCATCGTTTAAACAATCTAAGAGTAGACACAAACTGAATGAAACTATTTGAAAAAACGCAGCAATCATGGTGGCTCCAATGGGCTATTCTATTTGGAATCCTTACACCCCCTATAGAAGACTTGATCTTAATCTTCCACACAGGGAGTGTGAATGTTGAATAGGTGACTGTTTGAAACTTACACCCCCTGTGTGAGTGAGTGATTAAGGTCATGACTTCCATATACAGGGTGTATGTCCCAGTGAGGTGGGCTGCTCCATTATAATTGCAACAATTGCACAACTGGGTAAAAAACATTATTCGCACTTCGAAGTGGTTTCCTGCAACAACAGTTGATTACGCAGTGCAAACTTGGCATTAAAATTTAGACAAATCGTTTTGAAATTTTAGCAATTTTAGTGTTTTACCAGAACTTGTGAATGCAATCTCTACCAATGCAATGTGAAGAGAAAAACTTTTTTTTGTGTGTGATTTTTATGATTATCTGCGCATGAACGCAAGGTCAAAAGTGGTTTGTAGCTGGATGTAAACACACAAAAATCAGTTTTATTAATCTTTAATTTTCAGAAAATGTGAGATCATTTTTATACAGGGTGCTATTCTGATTAAGATGGTGAAAAATTTATATGTCAAAATGCAAGGTAACTCGACCTATGGCCCCTATTCTGTACATAAGTCTTTTTTCTCCATGCCTGTATCAAGATGGCGGTTGAGTCCTGGTTCTCTGGTTTTAATTCTGTGGAAATTTGATACTGTGACCAATGAAATATGCACATATATCTTTACCAAACTTGGGTGGAACAAAGTATACCCAAGTGGATAGATGGCTGATGGCTGTCTTTTTGCACATAATGTGTGACAAACATTCTTTTGAGAGTGTTCACTACTATTGCACCTACTTAACTCAACCAGTCTCTTGGTTATGAATTGCACAATGATTTCAATCTTGGTAAAAATGTAATTCAAATGTAAGGTTTTATGATCTTTATTTTATTTTTTCATACTAGAGCAAGCATATTGTAGAAATGTAAATAGTCAATGCAATAATTGTACCGTGTCTACCAGGTATATTGTATTACATTCCGTCCATTGAGCATGAAATTTTTGCCTTCAAATACATTCCGTCCAGTTTTTTGTGTACCAAGACACAGAATTAAAACCAGAGAACCAGGACTCCCTATTCTGCCATGTGCGTACAATAGCGCGATCAGTTGTGGGGAAAATATTGCGGGTATTCGGGACCTTGCCGGCTGTACGTGGAAACAAACTAAAAACAATTCTGTGTGATAATCACACTATAACGTATTAGCGTCACTCCTTAGACACAGTCAATTGCGTTACGCTGTGAAGTGTGTATAGTATCACGAAAACAAAAAACCAATTATTTCAGGTGCATTTCGAGCATGCTCCATGCGTAAATCAAGATAGCGGTCGAGCCCTAGTTCTCTGGTTTTAATTCTGTGCTGCAACATGACATAAATTTGTATAAATAATATGACTGTTTTGCTACAAGTGTAGTGATTATGTTCCGTCCAAAATGTGCATTTGTTTTTAAATGCAACTCACAAAATGGTGTTGGTTTTTTTACTCGCAAGCTGTTCACAAACAAGCTAATATAGTTTCATTGTAGTGATAAATTTAATGTAAAAAGTAGAGAAAAAATTATTAATTACATATATTTGCAGCCTTATTTGATAAGACATAAGCGTAATTGGCAATAACAACCAAAGATCTACATTGGCAATTATACCAAAGACCCAAAGCTTCATTGCATTAGAAATGGTGGTATATCAGACCCAGGGGCCATTCAAAGCTTCATTGCTTTAGAAACAGTGGTATATACCGGGGGCATTCAAACCTAATGTGTTCACCCCAAGCAGAAATTTGCAGGAATGGGTAGGTGGTAAGGATTGATTTGAAATTACTTGGTACTCTAGGTTGGTAAACATGAGTAAGATTTAATCTTTCCAAGAGAAGTCCTTTTCAGGAGTGCCATAGGAGAGCGATAGCCCTGAAGATGGCACTCACTAGAATTCCAAAAGCTCAGCCCTCTGAAAAGGACTTTTGTAGGGAAAGATTAAATCTTACAGACCGTGATTAGGACCCCAGTTTCAGACTCCTTTGCTAAAAAGGGTATACTGGTGGCACAATTGACCTGCAAGTCACTGTTAAGGGTAGGCATTTTATATTATTATAATTCTTTGCAATTCACCCTGAATTTCACACACAGACCAACAAAATCTTTTATCCAAAACAGTTCTCAATGAAAAGGTTGCATTTTGATTGAACATTTTCGTGCAAGATATTAGATTGGCCACCCTCTCTTGAGACGGGTATGCTCTCCCATGAGAAAGATCTAGCCTGGCTCCCATTGCCCTTTCCAAGAAGATTTCAAGGAAGATAAGTGATTAGGGTTTATATTTTGAGATGAAGGAGGTCAGTGTTTGAGGTTGGAAATGTGAGGTGGAAATGTGAGGGCCTGCTTGGATGGTAATGGTAATGTGTCCTCCCCCCCTCCCATAATAGACTGGGAGACAGGAGCTCTGTTTAGAATCACACTCTTGATGTTCATTTTGTGTGGTCACATAATGTATGTTACACCTGTTTATACAGATGCACATGCAATACCCATTGGAGTAACAAGGGCTTGTGGCATCAAGGGGCAAGATGAACACAAACCCATTAAAACACAAGACAAAACAAGGAGCGGTTCAAAAGGCTGGGAATATCGTGATCACATGTAAAGCTTGGCATCACAGCAAGCTAAATCTTGTCAGCGATCCACTTACCTCCACACGGAATAAAGCAAAATTATCCTATCGTGCATGGTGACTGGATCGCTGACCAAGATTCAGCTTTCTGCCTTGGCATCCCTACCCCCCCCCCCACCATGTCAATTTTAGGATATGCTTTTTGAAATAAATCGAAAATATATTTTACAAAATGACAAAATGTATATATATTTGTTGTGCACATCTGAACCGATTTATAGCATCACACATCATTGAGTTCAGTCACAATTGCCCATAGATGTCAATTAAACAATACAGTAGGCCAGGCATGTGTTTGTTACAGAAAGTTGACTCCTGTAGACTTGGGTGCAATTTTTAACATGACCTCTTAAAAAAAACCAAAAAAACCCAACAATTGCGACTGAACGCAATGGTATGTGACACTATAAATTGGTCCAGATGTGTAAAACAAATAAGGCAACACTTTTCGTAAAATATTTCCCCATTTATTTAAAAAAGTGTTCGAGGGAACCATACAATTTTGATGTGTTCATGCTTAAAAGGGCATTTCGTGATCTACAGCATCATCCCCCTACTATTCTTTTAAAAAGTTGAGATTTTTATACCATGTTTATGTGCAGAAATTTTTGCAGATTAATTTGTTAAGCAAAAATATCATGAAATTTGAATACCAGAATGCAATTACAATTGCCTATGGAGCAGCTAATAGACAAAATCATGCATAACTGGCAAATGCAAATTCAAATTCAGAATCAACTGAAATTTTGGGAATAAGCTTTTTTGTAGATATCTGACTGAAAAATGTCATAAAAAGAGGATGCAAGGATCACCAAAACTGCTTTAATTACATTTATAACAAAATAAATATGAGGCTTCTATGACAGACGAGGCGTAACATTTTAATAAAAGTATCTAAACTGAGCTCAAAAAGAAACTTATAATTTTTCACAAGGTCATATCTTAAAATCCGGTCCATCAAAATGAACCAAAATTATGAACGTGTTTACTTCAATACTAAACACATGTCAGTAACCAAGCAGTTACCCAACTGACACAACCGCAAACTGCACTGACATGGAACAGCTTCCTGGACCACATTCACAGCCCAATAATTGGCACCTAGTGCAAGAAATCTGTGAGCATGGTGAGAATGAGTACAAGATCTTGCACAGATGATAATTCCCAAAGAGTTAGTGGAATAGTGTTCTCACAGATTTCTTGTGCTGGGTGCCAAAAATTGGGCTGTGAAAGTGGTCCAGGAAGCTGTTCTGTGTCAGTGCATTTTTCTGTTATGTCAGTTGAAGAAATCCTGTGTGTAATTTTGGTTCATTTTGATGGACAGGATTATTATGACCTTGTGATTCACAAGTTGTGAAAAATTTTCTTTTTGAGCTCAGTTTATAATCCGGAATTGACATGAAACATGCAAGTTGCACCAAAGCAATTTTGTTTTTAAAACAATACAATTTTATTACACTTTCTTTTCACTTTAGCAATATTTTGGTCCAGGGTCAATTTGGTAACATGATGACTTCAACAGTTGGAAACATTTAAATTGGTTAAATGTCAGTAAACCTTGACAAAAGATGTAAGGTTAACTTATAATCATGATTGTTAAATAAATCTATGAATCTTTTAATTACAAACATAGTTTTCTGGTTCTTAATTTCATGATTTTGTGTACATTTTGTTTAGATTTGCAGATTCTGTTGCAAAGCAATGAACATGATTTTAACAGAAATTTAACATTCAGGAAGTCATTTTCTCATTCAAATCGGATTTCATGTAGTTCAGAATGGTTTACAAAGTAGGCTAAAAAATTAAAAACTAACGAATGTCAATCTCATCACATTTTTTTTGATAACGACATCCTAAACGGTAAATCCATCAATGTTTCAAACAATATTTTAAAGATTTCTTTTGTCCCTTAATTTCAAAAGTTCGCTGCTTGAAAGCTTTTTGTTCAAAAACCAATCCCTAAACTGCTGTAATAGAACCTTCAGTATCAGTAAAAACCTTTTATATTATGATGCCTATAGTTATTTACAGCTAATCAAACTTTAACTGAAATTCTTATAATTATTATTTACGAGTCCCCGTTGTCACAATTCACATTCCTCATGATAGCAGATCCCTTAGCAAACACAAATCGTTTTAATGTCGGGTTATAAAGGGTATAGAAAACGTTTTTATAAAAAAAAAAAAAAAAACACATTTAATTTGCTGCAAAACATTTTAAAATTTACAAAAAATATTTTGACAACATTTTTAAAAGCTTGTGCTTTTCCTTTAAAAAGTTTTAAAAACGTTCTCATGACCTTTATAAAACCCGACTTCTAAATGTTATAAAAACGTAAACGTTTTTGTGTTTGCTGGGTACTTTTTAGTTTCATGCAGTCAGTCAGGAAAGTCACCCATTGTGATTCATTTTAACATAAAGAAATTTCAAGGAAAGTGATTTTTCAAACAATTAAAATGAACTGCTTGTTTATTTTAGTAATGAAAAATATATCAAAATAACTTACTTCCCTAACCTCCGCGCACGAATTAATCACCCATTCAACCCCTCTTTGAAAAAACAAATAAAAACAAGCAAACAAAAAAGAAATAAACAAAAACAACAAAAAGCGTTACCAACCCATTCCCCAAACCATATGAAAAAAGACTAGACCATTCTACCAGTCGTCTAGTCTTTGTGCTCAGTTTTTTGAACTTGAACTTGAGACCTTGCTGACGGTTTTCAGCCACTCATGTCTCAGTATACCGTTCATGTCCAATCTCATGTCTGGTTCCACCCGCAGAGTAGCCCTGACCAGATCCTTGCACTCTTCTGAAATCACCACTCTTCCAGGTTTAGCCGGTGGAAACATGACTCCTTTCTTCTGAGAGTCCAAGATCTTGGAAATGTTTCTGACATCATCTCCAAATGGCATGTATCCTGTCACCAAGATGTAGATGACAACCCCTAATGCCCACACGTCGCTGAGATATGGATTATACGCTTCCGATCGAATGATCTGCGGTGAAGCATAAGCTGCCGAACCGCAGTAGGTATTACTGAGCTCACTGCCACTTGGTGCCATAATCCTGACGAAACCAAAGTCACTCAATTTGATGTTCTTGTTACCATCAAGAAGAAGATTCTCGCATTTTACATCTCGATGAGCTATGTTGTTGCAGTGAAGGTACGTCAAAGCACCTGCAGTTTGAAGAGTCCATTTTCGAGATAACTGTTCTGGAACAGGACCCTTTGATTTGCATCTGACGTATTCCAAAACGTCGCCTCTTTTTGCAAGTTCCATGATCATGTATATCTTATTGTTGGCTTCAAACCAATCGTACGTTTCGACGATATGAGGGTTTTTGAGCGTCTTGACCAGTGAAAGTTCTCTGGGTAAAAAGTCTCTCTGGTAGTCAACAGGTGCTCGCAACCTGTCAATGATCTTGACAGCGACTTTGTTGAAGTTACGCTTGTATATTCCTAACCTGACTTTGGAGTAGCTTCCAGAGCCGAGACGTTCACCTAAGTAATAACCGTGGGCGTTCATAACTTGCTGATCAGTTGGACCATCGCCAGATGCGGGCAGTTTTGAAGATGTCGACCTAGTAGCTACTCCTGGCCTATCGGAAAGAGAACTGTGTCGACCGGGTGCTGCCATTTCAAAATGTTCAAACTTGTATAAAGTTGGTAGATATTAAAGAGATGTTGAACTTACTGAAATCGTGTAGAAATCATGATTAGGCTCGTAGCTATAATAATTCGGGCTCTGCTTTGCAGTAAAGACTGTCTTGATCGACGACCTTGTTGTTGCGATTATGCGTAACCATAGAACCTGCGTGCGTATTTGCGTTTCGGGAGCGCTTTCTTTTTTGACGCGTAATCGGAAACGTCTGGGATGGGAGGCATTATCACATTTCAAAGTAAAAGTATGGATTACATCGGTCCAAAATAATTACTTTTTAAACAAAATAATGGTCGTTTTAAACTTTGTTCAGTAAACTCAGGTTTCAAACTTTTTGCAGGTCTCTGAAAGCGCTGCTTCATCAGTGTAGGCCTTGATTCAATTTTAGCGGCCCCTTTGTGCTTCCAACTTTCAACCAATGAACGGTAAGAGTGGATTTTACGCACACGCAGACACACGCGTCTAAGCAACCACCAAAGACGCACGGGATGTAAACATTTGCATGCGTTACCGTGCTGAGTTTTAAACACGAGCTATGGCTCCTCATGTACAGTTGATATTTGATCTTTCTTCAAAAACTAAAATAAGTATTGTAAACTTTAATTAAACGAGCAAAAAGAGGGAAGGGCGGATCATTCCGCTCACCCTTTGAAAGGGCCTTGCGGCACTGCCTCTGGATTTTCGGTCTACAAACTGTGACAATTCATCATCGGTTAGACATTGAAGAGTATGACAAAAGACAATGAAATGGCCGGTCATTCTACCCACGGCCTTACTTCTGTCAACAAAGCTATCACAGAAGAAGCTATACTCCTGAGGCATGGATTCGTAATTGCTGATGTCTTAGGGGAAGGATCATATGCAACAGTATGGGAAGGCGTCTACAATAAAACCAAAACCAAATGCGCTATCAAAGTCATCAATCGCAACAAAGCTCCGCAAGACTTCCTCAAGAAATTTCTGCCGCGAGAAATTAAAATATTAAAAACGGTTAAGCACCCTAACATCATAGGTCTTCTTGACGTTGTGGAGATTGGACATAAGGTGTATATTGCTATGCAATTAGCCGGTCATGGAGATATGTTGGAATACATCAAACTCAGAGGGGCGCTCAAAGAAAGCAAAGCCAGGGAGTTCTTTCGGCAAATTGCTGAAGGCATCCGCTACATGCATGAGCGACATTTCATCCATCGCGATTTGAAATGTGAAAACTTGCTACTGGATGGTAAGAATGTGTTGAAGATTTCGGATTTTGGATTTGCAAGGGAGATTCTTTCAACCGATATGAGTAGGACCTTCTGTGGGAGTGCAGCTTATGCTGCTCCGGAGATTCTTCTTGGGAAACCTTATATTGGAACCTGTTATGACATCTGGAGTATGGGCGTGATTTTGTATATAATGGTGTGTGGATCCATGCCATATGATGACTCCAATATCAAGCGAATGGTCAGAGATCAAACTGAAAAGAAACTTGGATTTTCTCGGAATAGAGAAATCAGTCAAGAATGTAAAGATCTTATCACTTCCATGTTGAATCCAAATCCGAAGAAAAGAGCCAATGTCTACGAGGTCCTCGCTCATCCGTGGATGAGGGGGGAATCTCATCATCACGTACCGCTCTATGTGGAGGGTATCCCAAAACAGAGACCAGGTTAGTGGATAGAGACTACTTTAGTTAGTCAACGAAAAAACAACTCAAAAAAGCAATTTCAAAGACTGATGTATAAATAAACTACGCAACAGCAACAAAAACAATATAGGCCTAGGCCAAAATGAAAACAGGCGTCATTCATGCAAGACTTTAAAAACCGCTATCATCTTTAGGATTGGCCCTACTAGGATACAAAAAAAAAGGGGGGGGGCAGAAGCAGATTTGGAAGCCTAAACTAAACCTCAGATCTTCACAACGCCAGTCGCCCCGAATTTCGAATCGGGCCAATTTCGAACAATATATTGCAAATTCTATAAGGCATTTAATGGAATTTCGTAAAATAATTTCCGTGAATGATTTGTTTGGAAAGGGTGCATGCGAACGGTTACTTATTTAGCTAATTTTGTACGAAAACAACATAAAAATTTACTTGTAGGCATTATAATAGTGGCAAATGTCATTTGTTTATATGGTTCTTACTAAATCATTTTGTAGTTAACCATCGGAAATTCCGTCCACTGTACGACGTATAGATAGCGCGATACATTTAGATCGTGCATGCAGCGCTATAGTATTAAGTGTGTTTCGATTGCTATCTACTGAAGATAGCTTAATGATTGACTTTAATAGGCTCAGAGTCATTGATATGGCTGCACGTGGAGGAGGGATATAAAAACTGCCTAAAATTGGGTACTTTGTGTCCAAATATAGTGAAAGTTTTTTAGATTGTTTTTTTTTTTACCGTGATTTTGAATGAGGACAAATGATGTGTTTCAAAGCCCAAGTTGTGGTGAAATGCTGCAAGCATCATCCTTTGGCCCCGCCACTGGATTGTCATGATTGTAGGCTATTCGATTTTTAAAATGGGCAAAAGTAACGAGAAAAATATCTTCTTCTCTATTAATTGATGATGCTATATGATGTTTCAGTCTTATACTCCTTTCTCTGCCAGTAATAATAGTGTGTGAATATTTAAAAATACGCGAATTTCAATTTCTTAATTCTCTTTTTTCTTTGACGGTTTAATCTGATAGGAACGTCAAACGCTGCATCTGGGAAAGTTGCTGAACAAACACCAAACGCAGGAGCGAAACCCAAACAAACTGCAGGAGCTGAAGACGAAGAACAGAGCGAGCAGACACAGGTCACTGGCTATAACGAACCAAAGAGATCATTTCATTTACCAGATAACCATAATGGAGTTTAACACCGCGGGTTCAAATCCTGTTTTTAATTTAGCCACGACCGTTAAAATGAGATCCAGAAAAACAGTGTGATCTATAGAGGCGCGTGCACAGCATGATTGAAGATCGACTTTGTCATATGAATTTAAATTCATAAATTAAATAAAACTGTATGTGCAATAAAATGCTTTTTAATTAACACTTGGACCTAGCGATAGGCCTATTTTTAAAAGTTGTACTGTTTTACATACCATTTTGTAGTGAATTGTTGTAGGTCTTTATTATTTTTTGTATGACATTTTTGGAACCCTAACCTGGAACTTGGACCGTTGCACCCCTCCCCCTGCACCCCCTCCCCCGCTCACTCTTCTGTCTCTCCGGATGTCCTCTTGCTACAAGTTCTCAGTTTTCATTACGTAAATATTTTGGGTCAACCTCTGAGTCAAAGGCAGTGACGTAGCCAGGATTTCGATGTGAGGGGGTAAAGCCAAAAGAAAGGCCTGATTTTCGTTCCCATTTAGGGGGCAAAACCAGCCAGATTTTCGTCCCCATTTGTCAATTTTTTGTCGCATTTGGCAATTTTTTACCGTCTCAATTTTGTTCCTGAAAATATTCTGGGGGCACTCTTCCCCCTGCAAAGGTGAGCTTGCTAGTTTGCTTTCAAAATGATTTAAAAGGGCATTTCGTGATCCACAGCATCATCGTCCCATGTTTCTCAAAAAATGTTGAGATTTGTATGCCTGTTTTAAATCTCAGCCTACATAATGTTTATGTACAAAACATTTCTTGCAGATCAATTTGTCTAATATTATCATGCATAACTCGCAAACGCAAAATCGGAATCAACTAAAATGTTGGGAATAAACATTTTCTTGGATATCTACTGAGAAATGCCATAAAAAGAGGATGCTATGACATTGGAATTCAGGAACGTGTCTGCTATTTTGGCCTACACATATAAGACATAGGCGTTGTCCGGTCCGGAGAAGCCCGGGAGAAGCGTCTTGGATGTAATTGCCAATAACTGCCATATAAATGTGTGATCTTATGAAATTGGAAAAAAAATCAGACCTGATTTATGTAATTTTTTCATGTCCGAACTTACACCTACCATTCAAGAGGTTCTCCAAGAATCTAATGGTTGAGGGAAAAAAATAACATAGCTTTTAGTTCGTTAGCCACGCCCGCATTTTGGTTGGGCTTTTTATTTCTTAATCAAAGTAATCCAATGGCTCAGAGGCAGAAAGTTGTAACTCCATGCTGCCATATGAATGATTGCATAGAGCTCAGGGAACAAAGACTTTATTTTCCTAAGCCATTGTGCATTCATGGAGGGCTCAGCAGCACAAAGACGTGCTCCCTCAGCCATTTCTTGTAGAATTCCCTCCTCTTGTATAGGAGCACCTCCAAAGAGCAAGTATAGGCGTTAAGCTCTGTTCACATCAACACACATAATCACAAAGTAGGCCTACATCAAATAGTTCCACATCCACATACGCCTATCACTGGTACAAATTCACAATATTCACACGAAAACTTCACCAAGTTCCTCCCTACGTCGTCTAACGACTCGTCTTGCAGCTAGCAACCACATCCGCTTGTAACATAGGAAAGTTGTGCATTCATGGAGGGCTTGTTGGCACAAAGACGTATCTCCCTCAGCCAGTGTGCATTCATGAAGGGCTCAGTAGCACAAAGACGTATCTCCCTCAGCCAGTGTGCATTCATGGAGGGCTCAGTGGCACAAAGACGTAACTATCTTGGCCATTGTGCATTCATGGAGGGCTTAGTGGCACAAAGACGTATCTCCCTCAGCCAGTGTGCATTCATGGAGGGCTCAGTAGCACAAAGACGTATCTCCCTCAGCCAGTGTGCATTCATGGAGGGCTTAGTGGCACAAAGACGTATCTCCCTCAGCTATTGTGCATTCATGGAGGGCTTAGTGTCACAAAGACAAAACTATCTTGGCCATTGTGCATTCATGGAGGGATCGGTGTATTAAAGACGTATCTCCCTTAGCCTTTGTGTATTCATGAAGGGCTCAGCGGCACATAGCAAACCTCCCTTTTTTCCCTTAGCCGTTGTGAATTCATGGAGGGCTCAGTAACAAAGACGTATCTCCCTTAGCGGCACAAAGATGTAACTCTCTTAGCCACTGTGCATTCATGGAGGGCTGAGTGGCACCAAGACATATTTCCCTTTAGCCATTGTGCATTCATTGAGGAGGGCTTAGTGGCACAAAGACATATCTCCCTTAGCCATTGTGCATTCATGAAGGCTCAGCAGCACAAAGACGTATATCCCTTTGCCATTGTGCATTAATGGAGGGCTCAGCAGCACAAAGACGTATCTCCCATTGCCATTAATGTTGGGCTGAGTGGCACCAAGACATATTTCCCTTTAGCCATTGTGCATTCATTGAGGGCTTAGTGGCACAAAGACATAATCTCCCTTAGCCATTGTGCATTCATGAAGGCTCAGCAGTACAAAGACGTATCTCCCTCAACCATTGTGCATTCATGGAGGGCTTTTCCATAGCTGAGCCATTAATGACATTTTGTGACCTGTTCCCAAGAAATGAGGGTAAAGTTGCAAATGTGTGGTTCCGAGACCTCCTAATTGTTGAGTTGCTGCTTTAAGACACCTGTATAGTCGGTGTGGTATGTCCTTTGTGAATGGGGACATAATATGCTGTACACTGTATTCAATTCTGTCCCTATTCACAAAGAACATACCACTGCCAATACAGGAATCTTCAAAGAAAGAACATTAACCCAACAGTTGGAATGTCTCAAAACTCCCAACTTGAAGATCATTTGGTGGGATCAGGTCACATTTCTGAGCCACTTTGAAAAGCCACAACAGATAAGCTACTGACAAAAAGACATGAAGTATGTAGAATTGTTTATTATACTCTATCAACTTTTATAAAATTTTACATAAATATATTCTATTGAAAGTAACAATTTATAATACATTATACACACATAGCAGTAACACAACCACATTGAAAACATGAAACAATGATCATTCTTATTGACAAAAAGCCAAATTTACAGATGTCATACGAGCAAGCTAATGCGACAAAATAACAATAAAACACGCAAAGCACCCTGTTCTATGGGTGTTTTTTCTTCTTTTTTTTCTGAAGGCCTAATTTTATCCCAAAATTTCACCAAAATCTAAAGGTCTCTTGCAAACAATTTTCTAAAACTGAAATCTGAATAATTGAAAATTAATATATTTTGGCCCCAAAACGGCTGATTTTACATTATCTTGGCAAAATTGAAACAAAACAATTTCACCAAAACACGAATTCTGTGTCGGTTTGGTCCGTAGAACAAGGGTTTTTTTTCGTCGCCTAATGAAATAAATACAAGTTTTGAACAAAACACCACTTAAAAGGAGATCCATCACTCCCAAAGTACACTATTCCCACACATGTCAGTTTACCTGCTTCATGTAAATGTTTACTAACGCTTCATGCTTCATGTAAATGTTTACTAACGTAAAATATTTGAATTTCTGCGTAGTAACACAGTTCTATTGTTCGTTTTTGCCATAGCTTTCTCTGTAATAGAACATTACATGCAACACCTATCTGTCATGGAACACCTATTGAAATGGATTATTCTTATGTACAGAACAAATGGCTATTTATGTTTGCAGAAAGTATACAGGAGTTAATTTCATCTCTTTGAAATCACAAATCTCAGATGACCCCTGGGTGACCCCGGATGACCCCAAAAAGACCTTCCAAAAGTTTGGCTCTAAATGTTGACCATACCCACCAAGTTTCATGCCCATACAACAGTTTTGACTAATTTGACCTCAGATGACCCCAAAATGGCCTTCCAAAAATTAGGCTCTAAATGTTGACTGTAACTACCAAGTTTCATGCCCATACGACAGTTTTTTCCAATTTGACCTCAGATGACCCCTGGATGACCTAACCGATACAAACTTGTTCTGCCTGGGGTCAAGATGCACCCACCCACCAAGTTTGAGGGACGTGCGACCCCTAGTCTCTGAGAAGAGGTGAATAAGGAAAATGGGACCCCCCTCCTGTAGGACTATATGCAACTAAGTGTAAAAAAGGTCCCCCAATAAATAAATAATAAGGGTTCCCATAGTGCAGCTATGACCCCCGATTGGTTGCATTAGGATTTAAACTGTTCATATGAGACAAAATTTTAACCAAGTCTCAAAATAATGATATTTTATAAGTTGACCTCAAATGACCTTTGTCCTCAGTATATGACCTTTAATCACACCAATAGATGAGGGTTCCCAAGGTGCAGCTATGACCCAAGTTAGGTTGCAATAGGATTTGAACTGTTCCTATGAGGCCAAATTTACAAGTTGACCTCAGATGACCTTTTACCTCGGTATGACCTTGAACCCCACCCAAAAAAAGTAGCTGGAGGTTCCACCTATCCTGAAAATCTGAAGTCATGCCTGAGATACAGCATCCGTACGGAAAGACGGAAGCACGGACATTGCAAAAACAGTATGCCTCACGGTGGAGGCATTAAAAACACAAAATACATTTCATTTTCAGTTCAATTATGAAGTTCAACTTCCGGTTCCATTTCTGGGTTGCAATTTAAAATGGCCACACCCATGTCACCATGTGTTGTCATGATTTATAGGTATTTAGGTAAATATGGAACAAATTTGGACCTGTTAGTACATTTGGATACAAAAATAAGAATTACTTAGTTTGAACCCGGAAGTGAGATGTATTTTGTGCGATTTTATACTGACCTCAAGATTTTTTGTTTTTGCCAAGTGCAAGGAACATCAAAAATATCCACAAAAATGTGATCATGCAAACTCCCGAGCCTTAATTATGAATGCCAATTAAAAAGATTCTCAAATTGTACAGTGTCTTAGCTAGCTACTCGTCTGCCCGTCATATTAGACAGGGAGTTTGCTCCTGGGACGGGCAAAATTAATGCCTTTGACAGATGCTAAATTATAATTGTAGGTGTTGAAAAAGGCTATTGGCTTTTTAGTAGACCAGATTAGCAAAACAAGTTATAACTTATAGCAGCACATATTTGAACTCTTTGAACCCCCAATGGGCTATAGAAGTCTGGTAAATGTTTTGAAGGTCAAATATAGGACAGGGAATTCTATTCAAATGACGGGCATCCCTCAATTCCTAGCTAAGATCCTGATTGTACACTACCACACATTTAGCTTCTGCAGTACTCGGCAATAAATTTAAGCTCAATGTAATGCCTTTTGTTTTTGTTTACATGTAGATAAGGGATGTGAGCTGGATAGTGAAACTGTATTTCATCCAAGGACAAAACAAAGCAAAAACAAAGAGGATATTCATACATTTTAAGGCCTACGTACTGTTCTCAAGTAGCATTGAGACAGATTTGTCATTTTGTGGCTACAAAATATGAAACATGTTTAGTCCATATGATAGTGTTAATACTGCAAATCTAACACTATCAATACTGTACTTATCTAGTCCAGTCAAAGTGGGTTTTGACTCACCACAAATTGCAACAGAATTTTTCACTGCTATGAATGTCAGAGATCCTGAACAGAATACAAAAAGTATCTTGGTGGAAATGTAGTTTTTGGTGGGAAAAGGTCATACAGGGGTCAAATTTCAAAATTGCTCCAATCATTTTAAAAACTATACCAAATTATTCCTCTAGTCATAAGGATTCAGAAAAAATATAGTTTGCCATATCTGTGATGTACGGTTTTTGAGTTATAACCGAAAAGGTCAAAGGTCAAATGTTGGGGTCAACAGAGGTCAAAAAACTAAAAATTGTCTGATTTTAACCAAAATGGTCTCAAATTGTTCAGCTTGCAAACATAATTCATTTAAAGAATATTTGCACTATTCAGGTTGTTTAATTACATGCGTAACATCGAAAACTAGGTCGGGGTCAATAGAGTTCAATGGTCAATGACCTCTTTTATCCTGCTACCTAGGTAACAAAACATCCAAGATATGGCAAACTATTCTTATTTTGGAGTGTTTTTAAAGGACAAACACATTGAGACCATTTTAAAGGAGATCGGAGCATTTTTTCGAAGTTGACCCACGTGGAGCCCAAAATTTGACCTTTGACATTTTTGCTGCTTATAACTTGAGAATGGTACATCACAGATATGACAAACTATACTTTTTCTGAATCCTTAAGGGTAGAGACAATAGAAATTTTTATCAAAGTAACATATTCTTGTTTATACCATGATATTGTTGTATCTCAATACTATCACAACTTCAGCTGTGTAACTTACCTAAAAAGTGGTTCTTTTAATTAAAAATACAATAAATAAAATCACTCTGGCGCTTTTAGTACTGACCAGACTATAGTAATATTTTTTTCTTCTGTGCACACGATACAATATTATGCAATACTAGCAGCTAATATTAATCATGCTTCAGTGGCAAGTACCTCTAACTGGTATTGAAATTTGTCTTGTCCGGGGGGCGCTCAGTGGCGTTATTTTCTAGGGTCTATGGTGAAAGCGACTGATGCGTAGTAGGCCTATGTATATAGGGCTGTAAAAAACCTGTTCAGTGATTTCATCCGGAGAATGTAGAAATCCATGAATCAGCAAAATTTAGATTTTAGCACCTTGCCCAGCACCATTGTTAGTTTCGATGTGCAAACATTAAGCCCTGTATTAAAGACAAAATAAGTTATTTTACATGAATCTGTAATTTCTCTACTCAGTAGAGAAATTAGCTACATGCATTTTTGAACGGGGCTTCAACTTTATCAATAGGGCCTACTGCTGCTTTCCTCGGTTCTTGCCAAAACGTTGACAATTTTAATGATTTATCCTTCACTTTTCGGCATTTTATATACAATTTAAATTTGTTTTACCATTTTATACTTTCGCTGATACCACTGAATAACCCATAAATTAAGCCCCCATTCGCTATCACCCAGAACACATGGTTTGCCATCCACCACCGTACCCCGCTCCCCCACCCCCACTTTTTTCCATTGGATCTATCGTCATCCTAATTCAGACGCTTTTATTGTTTCATTTACAACTTTTATTAATGATATTTATCACTAATGATGTTGCCGAATAGTCTTTTGAGATTAGTAGGCCTCATTCTCATATAATTGAAGTGCTCCCGAATAGCAATATAATGGCATGCTTATGCTTAGTTTTGACATGTAAGAATACAAAATGATTTCGTGAGTTCTTAATGGGGAGTTTTAAGCTCCATTGCAAAGTGAAAGCAGAGCGAGGTGTGTGGATGTGAGGGCGTTTGTTGCGTTTATGGCCGGGGTTTTCAACATTTCTGATACTGTTACGGCTTGAAATTTGAAGGCAGCGGGACATAGGATGCTCTCAGGAACAACTTTTACCACCTGATGAACAATCTCAAATGCTCTACTTTGCACCAACATGACAGTATAGATTAGGCCCGTGAAAGTCAATTCGAGTTTATCGTCACTTTTTTTTCCAGGTTGGTGAGGTGACTTTTTCATTTTTTTTTTTTTCATCAGATTTTATTATTGACCTAAAATGCGTGTTGATTTAAAGCCAAACTCATACATTTGATTTATAAACATGTTTTTTATATTGGTAAGGACTAGAAATATGTTTTACAAAGAAAATATATGTTTCCAATTGCTAAAACTGGTGAAAACACTGATACTTTGGAAATAATTAATTATTTATTAGGCATTTTTAAAATTTGACGCTGGTATTTTTGGTTTCAAAAAGTGCATGAGGCGGGGACGATAAACTCGAATCGACTTTCACGTGCCTTATAGGAAATATATTCCATCAGTTAATGGTTTTATAGTTTATTATTTCGGTTTACCAAAAATGAAGAAATAATATAAATAATAACTGTAAAAAATGGTTTATGTCCAGTTGCAGCCAAAATAATGGGATAAATTAAAAAATAAAACGCACTATACTATATCTTGGAGCTGTACATAGCGATATTCCTAAACGTACAAACCTACGGTATAACTCACGATAATAAACTCTCTTTTTTCCCATTCATTTATCTAATGTAAATAACAAAGAGACGCTTATTATAGGGCCTACGCCAGACTGAGCACAGCTGTTGCAAAATTGATCAAGATCCCGGTGGTGGTCGCCGTGCATTCTCTAAATTCAGTAAATTTCCATCGTCAACCGTGTAATTGAATGGGATTATTTTGAAATTTTAAAACGCTTGAAATATCAAACAAATAGGCCTATGTTAATAAATAATATAAATACATGCAAAACCGTTGGGGTTCGATAATGAACACCACAAAACTAACCGAGTATATGGAAAATACCATACGGCCGGGCGGTTTCACAAGTTGCCGGCTCTATCATGCCACTCGCCGCCTGTCAAGATCCAAAAACTTCTGAACACATTACCACAGACATTACAGTAGGATCAAGGACGTTGGTTCGAATCAATTGTTTAAAATCAATCAATATGGGAAAGAATCAGAATTGCAATACGTTCAGTGCATTCTGTCAGAATCGGAAAGGACAACATATTGACACGTTGTAACTAGGTGTTAACGTATGACTGGTGGAGTGCTCAATTTTGGAATATTTTCACAATTTTCCAAAATACAAATATGCTCATAAGTTTGCCAATAGCAAAGATCAAGGATCTGGAATAAGTCATAGTTGAACGGAATATATTTGCCAACTATGTTCTACGTTGGAGGTAAGTTCATAATGTTCTTCATAGCAAGAACAGTAAAAGCACTGGCAAAATGCAACTTTTACTAAAACGCCATATTCGCGATAGTCCATATTTACATGACTTTGGCGAACACTTTTGGTTCTTGTTTAAATTCTACCGATAGCACAGTCGATCTAATGTTATCTGTGGTTAGAGGACAGTTTAGAGAACTCTTTTGGCTGGTTGTTTGGTTAAAAAACAACATACTTTTTAAAATATCGGGATTCAAGCAGGCGACCCGCATGCTATGCAAAAACGTTACAAATTGTCAATGAGCTTATAAATTAAAATCACGGACATTAAGCTCCACAATAGCCATCTACATTCCAAGCGGAAACGCTTTTCAGAAATATACCCATCTTTTTTCAGCAATCGCTGAAACCTAAATATGCAATTCCAGGCGATTTGTAAAAAATAGCGTCAGCATATTTGACTATGAACTTGGGACACGAAACAAATGCTTGCATTGGTGCCAGACCTATTATAATGATACGATAATTAGGCCCCCAATATTGGCTTTCATTTTAACCATTATTTATTGAACTGAGATTTTTACTTTTTGAGAAATTAATGAATTTATCGAAAAGCTTTTCGGAGATCGTCACCTTACCAGCTTCATCCCTTAAGACTAGAGGAATGCTTTGGTATAGTTTTTAAAAAGATTAAAGCAATTTTGAAATTTGAACCCTGTATGACCTTTTCCCGCCAAAAACTACCTTTCCATCAAGTATATTTTAGTATATTTTGGTATGATGTTCAGGGGACATCTCTAAAATGTATAAAAGTGAAAAAAATTCTGTTGCAATTAGTGGTGAGTGACACCACTAATTTGTTTAGATTGACTGGACTATCAGACATTTTGTCACTTTAGCATGTCCACATCGTAAAACACAGACGGGGTTCTGATTAGCTGACTGAATTGTGTTGTGGAAAGCTATGAAACATTGACACTCCATTCTTTTAACATGAAAAACACGGCACATGTAGTCGTGCATCGGTAAGTGCCAAACTTTCCTGGTAACAAGTGCAGGTAACTTTTTCAGTTACTAGTGTTTTATATATTGCCCTATCGTCTACTACACTTCCACACTGCATTAGGATTAGACTGTAGTCTCTGCCAGCAGTCTTTGGAACACAAGAATCCTTGCACAGGGGCCGTTGTAGATCCAGCGGAGTCTAGTCCGGCTACGGTGTGAGCCACTCTGTGCAGGCTGAATTGAGAGCAGTGCTGGGCATACGGCTGGAAACATGGTTTGCCGCATAGACACCACTTGGCAAGGCCGAGGTACTGGATGAGAATCCGTGGAAGGTCTCTCTCAGTGTACATTAACCTGTTGGGGGAAAAAGAAAAAGAAAATATAATTATTTTTTTTAAACATAAGATGAATGAAGACATGTGACAGGTTTACTACAATCTGTATCAAAATGATTGGCACTCCTCAGGTTTTGCTGTTTGCAACATTGGATCCTCTAGAAAAGCCATGTATAGATTTATGACCATATACAACATTCATCTATACATAAGGTTAAGCTCCTATGTTACATTTTGATGTGGTAGTCTTGTCCATAATCAGTGCAAGGTTATAGAAACTCACACAATGCCTTGAATACAACATATTATTTTCCTCAAAGTTTGAATTTACAGTCTGGCCAGTCATACAATCTGAAAACTTTGGTCACTGTTAATGTGTCACAAATGGGAAGACAATTTAGTTCACTAAGCTTTGAATACTATATACCCCATCAAATCTATCATCTGATTGACCTATCTCCCCTCATTGGGGTATTCCAGTTGAAATCCATACACCACCTATGGAAGACATGACCTTAATCTTCCACACAGGGGGTGTGAATTTCAAATGGAGTCACCATGCAGGTAGTGCCCATTTCATATTCACTTCCTGTGTGGAGGATAAAGGTCATGTCTTCAATAGGGAGTGTATGGATTCCAACGGAAATAGTCCATTTCATTGTTGTGTAACAACCAGGGATACCAGTGGCCTCCTGAAGTTGGGAAGGAAAATAATATTTCAAAAAATACTAAATGTGAAACGGAGAGAGCGTAGCTGTCGCCCCTATCAGCGTGGGGTCCAGGGGCCCGTCCCGGAGGGATCACTCATATATGAAAGTTGTAAGCATCTGTGTGAAAGAAAACGAGGATTTAGGGTGGTTTTGAAAAGCAAAACAAGGATCCCCGCGGATCCACGATTAGGGTCTCAAAACACTCATTTTACTAAAAGGGGTGTTTTTTTAAGGACGATCCTTGCTTAGGGTAGTTTTTTTAAATTACCCAATTAACGGACATTAGTGGTGACATATTCATCAAGTTATTCGGCACAAAAGAGTGGTTTCTGAGCAATTTTACTAACCAGATTTTTTTTAAATCGGAGCTGAATGACACTCTACCGACACCTGCAATGAATAGGGGCAAATTTCAAACCAATTCCTCACTTATGGTATTTTTATATTGTCTGTCCTTGTTAGGGGTAAATTTCAAACAAATTCCTCACTTAGGGTGTTTATATTTGAGTAAAATCCTTGTTTAGGGTTAGTTTGACACATTTTCGACATCCTAGCTTCTAGGGTCATTTTTGAAAGTCAATTCACGCGGATGCTTACAACTTTTATACATGAGTGGCCGGGGGGCCACTTAAGGGCCCCTGGTGGGGTCCAGGGGAAAGCGTAACGCCCCTGGTGGGGTCCAGGGGGCGAAGCCCCTCGAAGCCAGATGGTTTTTGGACATTTTACACCACAAGGGAGGCTATTTTTAGGGGGAAGTTACATGTCAACAGATTAAAAATTAAAGCAAATGATTTTAATGGTTTGAATCTTTTAACTCGCATTTTTTGTTATTTGTGACCACCTGAGTTAGCATGTTTTAAAATCGCCTTACTACCAGTCCACTGCTAGCGTACGAATATATACCCTGACAGTAAGTACATATACTTCCCTGCAGCATCTACTTTCCGTATGTAATCCGACAAAAACCGTCCTGCACCATCCTTCTGTTCCAGCCATTGCCATTTAAACCAATTTTTAACTCCAGCATCGATCTCCCTTATATCTGCTTTCCTATCCACGTCCATTGTGATGATTGATCGCAAGATAAACAGCAAATCCGATCATAATTCGGCCCGTAATTCAATACCACACACGCAAGTTTAAAGTTTATTAATATTTTATTGTCGAAACAAACGCACGATCATACGATCAAGGCTTCAGAATTATGCAGCCAACACATCACATTTTTTGTGTTTCCGTCTCATCCCTAGAGGTGCACAGCTACAACGAAAACACTACGCATTGTACCATGCATACGGGCACATGCTCTTGAGCATGAGAGTGATTAGTTGACAAAAGAGGACAGTATATTTTATTTTATTTCTTTCAGAGCCGGGCGGACGTGACGGTATTTTTTCCCCCTTCCAACAGGAGATTTTTTTGCGACCAGAGATTTTCTTCACGACCGGAAATTTTGTTTTAAAAAACGCGCGGTCCGGATTTCCGGAAAACTGGCATCCCTGGTCACAACCCATTTATTTATTTAATTATGTTCAGTTGTACACACTGCCAATTTTGTGGATGAGGCTTGCGCACAATGATCACAAAGACACCATATTTGCTTACCTGTATTTCTTCACAGCTCTGGCAGCAATTTCAACAAAAGATGGGAAGTATCCCTCATCTTGGGTACTCGGAAACATTCCCGACCCTTGGAATCCATTCCCAAACATATCTACTTCTTCCAACGCTAACCTTGTGAAGGAGTACGGCAGAAACTGTAGTTTGTTATTGCCAGCCCAAAAAAATTTCAGTCTCGTCAACTGACCCATGTTCCAAGGCAAACAGAGGAGTTGATTATCATTCACTTTCAAGTGAACCAGGTTAGTAAACTCTGTTAACTGGGATGGAAGCATCTTAAACTGGTTACCCGATAAATCCAGTGCCTGTAAACTGTGTTTAAGACTGCTGTTTAGTAGTCCAAGTGGTATTCTATCAAGCTGATTATTGGCTAGCTTAAGTTCTGCCAACTGGTTCAATCGTCCGACTGAGTCGGGAAGCTTAGCAAGATTGTTGTTGCTTAAATCTAAGCACTTCAAATTTCTCAATTCCAAGATGCGAGAATCTACCTTCTTTAATTTACAGTGCATGATTTGTAGAGATTCTAATGTCTTTGGGAAATTAGTTGTCACTGGGTAGTCCTTTCTGGAATGCACCACCATTTTGGTAGGCAGTCTTTCCACCTGAGATGTTTTGGCTGGATTGAGAGTTGTGAGATGAATCTTTTCCAGGTCACAGTTTCTGTCGAGATGACCCAACTTGATGACCGATAGAATGTTCTTCAGTTGTAGCGGATCTGCCTGTAAAGGATATGACAAAAAAAAATGGCAACAAATTTCAAGAATGAAAAAGAAGAATCCATGAAGAGAAATTAGAACACATACAAATTTGTGTGCCTGCAGTAAGGCTAAAAAAAAGTTGGTCTCTCAAATATTTAGCCAGTAAGCTAAGTGGTTTTATTTTTCATATTTTTTTTTTTGAAAATTAAAAAAAGGCCCAGCGCATAGGGCTTTCACATACTTATGCGTGCCGGTTTGAGAGACCGGAACTTTTTTTGCCTAATGCCAATTCAATCATTACTGTGCCAAGTGCTTATGGGCGCATACCTGTGTATCACACACTTTGAACATGATTAACTTTTGGGGCATTTATTTACATAGATAATGCCTATTAAAACATTGCTGGCAGTGTTCCACAAACAACACAGAATTTCTACAATACTGTAAACACTGACAATAACAATGCAGTGATGTATCGTGGCCGCTCCTACCCCGGGGGCTAAAGAAAATGTAAATGTTGCCGCCCACTGCAACAACAGCCAGAAAAGGTTTATCCAATTTTTTCCAGCCAGGATGGCTTTCGAAAATCTAAAAAGTGTGTATAGGGGGGTGGGGTGTGTGTGTGGGGGAGTGGGGTTAGAAGCAAATTTTTTTTCAACAATATTGTTTTTGAAAAAGAATTAGAGGTGTTAAACCCCCCAATTACCACCACCGCATCGAGCTGTGACCCTATTGGCGACAAAAATGTATAGTACATTAGTTTTCCATAAATTTCCTGCCCTTTTTCATTAATACTTCTTCTTGCCGCTTCTTATGTCCCGCCATTTTTTCTTTAATAATGCTTCTTGCCGCCCCTTCATCTTCCGCGGCCACTTTTTGCCGCCCCAAAAATATGCGCTGCAATGCATGGATATTGTGAAATCAGATTAATGTTAGAAAATACTGCTACTGTATGATATGGAGTATTCCAAAAGAGGTGCATGAGACAGAAATATAATTATACTGATGTATGTTTAGCTGGTTCCTTTAGTCTTACCTTGCTGATGCAGATGTCCTTAGCTGGTTCCTTTAGTCTTATAGTTGCTTTGCCATTCTGTACAAACTTGCCAAATATCTGCTCAACGTTTCCCTTTAGCTGCAGATAAATCACAAAATGTAGTATAAATATATATAAACCACATTATAATATTAGGACTTGTCTGAATACTAACAAGTTGAAGCAACATATAATATTAAATGAAGAATTCAAGAAAATACTGAAGATAAAGAAAAAATACAATATGCTGTAGATTTGAGACGAAACAATTCTATGCTTTTCCTCCTTGAATTTGGTCGTTACATAGTACACATGCATGTAGTTTGTTGACATTCTTGTAGTGCAACTGACAAATGAAGCATAGCATGCCATGTATCACATTCACTATCAAAATATGCAACACTTAGCTGTTAGGCTTCAAATACGGTACCTAAAATTTGGCATACTGTACCTTAAATTTAGTTCCATTCCTATCTTTGGCTGTACACACCAACAGAAATATAAGTCCTTCTTTGCTGCTGCTAGCCCCTGGACGTCTTCCGATGGAAATAGACGATCTGATTGGCTTGGTCTTTGCTCTCATGCCATAAGAGGCCAGTCCTCTGGACAGCATCTCAACATCACAAGACAGACGCATTTTAAAGTCCCAATATCAGCAATCTGGAGAGTAAATTATGTAAAACAAGACACTTTTTTTTGCAATGAGTTCCATGTAATATATAATGTTATACTGGTTAAAAATACTGGTTAACTGGTTCATTTCATACAGTGCAGAAAATGGATAATGTATCGAAACTTCAAGACACTTGAAAATTGAAATCTTGATCTAACTAGTCCCTTGCACCAAGTATGGTCATTTGACGCTTGCAAAATAAAACATATAGTCTAATATAGCAGCTTTTCATGAAATATGGTACTGCTGCTAAAATCCCTCTGGAATTCCATGCGCGAGTCTCATCTCACACAAATAAATTGTATATTTGGGTCCATTGAAATATAAACTTACCGTAGAAGAAACACTATAGAAAAATTATCAAATTCGTGGACATCGTGGAACATTCAACTACGCTTGTTACTCGCGACTAATCATGCTAACTACATCGCGCTGCATAACGCTACTCTCACGACAGCGTCCATATTAGCGAGGCTATCTGTGTACAACTGCTTACTACGCACAGCCACGCAAAGAGTATGTTCCACGAATTTGATAATTTTTCTATAGCTACGAATTGCTCACGGATGCCCTTGTATTCATGCCATTTTGCATTAGAGAATATTTCGAACAAGTATAATAGACATGTTCATATTTATGTAGGTTTCCTTGACTATCCTGTACTCTTAATTTTTCCATGTAAAAATGTGAAATTGTCTTTAGCAGACTAATGTGTTTAAGGTTTGCCTTTTGTACCTACATGTATTCCAAGCATTGCGGAATGATGCAAAATGCCGGGGCAAAATGCCTTCATACAAATTTCTTTTTAGATGCAGCAGCCAAACATGTTTTAACAGCACAAAGTGAATAGCATAAGGGAACAACACAAAAGTCTGATGAAGACCTATAAACGAAAGTCCTTTCGTTAGGGGGGGTCAAAAAGTCCGATTACATTTGTAAAGAAGTAGTTAAAACATCGGTCAAAGTTGATCTTTTTTTAAAGGGGGGTAACCCTATTGGTTTTGGATATGGATCTTTAAAATTACATATAATATCAAATATTGTGTCCTTTAACTCAGAGGTCAAGTTAAACATCTTTGGTGACTAGTAACATTTTTAAAATAGTTGTTTGTTACAGGATTTGTTAGTAGTTTTTCTATAGATTTGTACTTTTTAAATTGTTGTTTCACTTGTATTTTGATTATACCTTTTGTTAGTGAATATCAATAAAGATTCTATTCTGCCCTTTAGCATGTCCAGAGTTCAGGATTAGCAAAGCAGTGACTTAGTAGCCCAATAGGATGACTTTTGAAGATGTTCCACACTACAATTTCCTGTCCAATAGACACCAATTGATGGTTAAGAAAGTAATTGAGCAACTTTTCAACTTTTGGCTAAGGCAATTTATGGTATTTTGCTATCCAATAGAAAATGTATGAATTTTAAAAACAATCGGGCGACTTTTCAATTATTTGACCCGTGATTTATTTTGGGCTAACATTTTTGGCAACACTGCTAGAGGTCAATGGATGCATATATACAGCAGAGACACTGGCGTTGATCGAAGCTGTTAGAACAATTATTGAAGTTTTTCGTAAGTACAGGTATTAACAACGAATAAAAGATTATATAGTACAGTGTGTCGGTAATATGTCACGAACAATTTCATGATATTTTTGAGACAATAACTATAAACTTGAGGAAGAAGTTCTTATTCATATGCATGACATTGTGCTCTATATCAATGCGTACTTGCTCGAGAACTCTAGCTTCGAATTTGCACACAATAGTTACGCATTCGAAGCTAGAGTTCTTTGCTATGTTTTTTTTTTTTAATGTTGATATTTGGATGAAACTTATTTCGATGAGTCAACTGTATCTTTTGAGCAAGATTTGTCTATTTTGGGCAGTCTAAAATTTGGCTGAAGTGTAATTTTAGCAACATTTTTGATGCAATGTTTACTTCTGAACTTCCATTGCTTTACACGGTGTCATGCTTCAGTGAATCTGACTACATTTTGAATGCTACGGTCTCTAGCCTAGAGATGCATACATGTGTCACACCAGACATAGACCGTAAGGTAGTAATTTCGAGGAGCATAACAAACACCAAATTGGTGTCGTATGACCTTTGACATGCATGCATTCTTTTGTCAAGAGTGGACAATGGACATGGTCTTTCAATTTGTGCCGAGTGTCCTTGGCAGACTTGACTATGCTTCAGTGGTCATGAAAGGATTCACTCAGATAACCTCTGCCCCACTAATCCCCAGCTATTGTCTGAAATTGCTCCTCGGAAAATATATTATAACAACTCAGTCCTCAAATGATAGTCATATAACGACCAAAAGATAAATGACTATCCTTGAGGACTGAGTTCCGCAGTCTAGTGTCACACGTACATATGTAAACAAGTATGTGACATATGAAAACATACTCGCACCTTCTAACTTTCGTATCACAAGCTTGATTGAAGCTATCGGTTGTTCATACAAAACTTTTTGAACAAGCTTTTAGCCGGGGCTTTTTAGTTCCCTGATACCAAAATCTGCATGGGGTAGAGTGGGGGACGAGGCTGTTAAATGAGGTAACTCACCTTTAATTTAACAACTTATCTTTCACTTAAAGCCATATTATAACATTTGCCGAGGAAGACGCCCTTTTTTACACGATTAAATTGTACTTTATTAAACCAATATACCCTGCAAAAATCAAGACTCTAGGTGCTGTAGTTTTGTCAAAATGTGAGATTTTGAATAAAACGCCGGATTCGGTGCTTTATTATTACGATGGAATTATTAGTCGAACGCATACACGATTTTCATAACACACAGTACGTACACGGCGTGAGGAACGGTGATCTACACAACACAACCTAAGGAGTGGTACGTATTGTAGGTATCCCAGGCAAACCTTAGTTAACACATTTGCTAGTCAGCGAAATTCGCCTAGACCGGGGCCCAAACACAATGCATATTTACATAGAAATTTGAATTTTTTTCGAGAACAGGTCGGTGAAGGAAACCTACATAAATATGTTTTCTATACTTCACTTGACCCAAATATATGATTTTTATGGGGATAATCAAGTGCGCACATGGAATTTTAGAGGATTTTGATAGCAGTTCCATTAAAAAACCTGCTATCGCCATGAGACTAAGATCTAGAAACACCCCTAAATGCTGTTTTGAGGAATTTTGCTAGCAGAATCTTTTTGATGAAAGTCAATCTTCGACAAGATGTAACTTTGTTACGGAAAGTGCTATGACAAAAATGTTTTCAGTTTTAGCTTTCTTTACTCAGCTCAAGGGCTTTAATTTGATATGTAAAATGATGCAGTTTGATGGCAAATTTGAATTCACCTAGCATACCTAGGCTACGTATTGGCGACATGTGTGCTGGTAGTAAATTCCAATTTTCTTTGCTTTGCCGTAGTTGTTCGGCTCAAAAATAAAAGGGATATATCTGACAGTAAAAGCTAACATTTTATGGCAAAGAAATGCTAATCTATTTTGTTTGAAAATGTTATAATATGGCTTTAAAGCAAAGGCTAGGTTCGGAAGTAAACACAGTCGAGCCGAATTGTAAATTTTAAGCTTAACTAATTTTAAGCTTAACTAATTTGACTCGTGAATTAATCGTATTTTCTCAAAACGCTTACACAGAAAATCTCACTTGAACACCATTGTGAATACTTACTACATTACCTTATGTGATAAACTACTTTAAAACTGTGTGCCTTTCAACTAAGTCGATAAACACGGAGATATTTCTGGCAATCGTTTCAGGAAGTTTTCTCTACTGCGCTGTTTCAAAATGGGCGCCTGAATATCGCAATCCACCGTGGGCGCAAGACCATTGAATCATTGAAAGCCACAGGTCCCTACGACAAACGCATTGAGGATGAGGTTTGCGGGCCCGGGAATTTTAAAACACGGAAATCATGTAAACAAAATAATGCAAAATATGCAACAATAAAAATAATAATAATAATGCAAAAAGTAAATTATTTTCAATTGACAGCAAATTTTTATACTCCTTTATTTAAAGAGATTAGATCTAAACAAACTAATAATAATAGGCCCTATTATGTAAATATACAAGATGTTTTATTTCTAGGCCTATAAAGTAGGCCTATAGGCCTAAAAAGTATGAGAAACATTTTTAAGTCGAATATAGGCCTACTGATCACCCCTCTAGTTCACCACGTTTTAAAACTTGTATGGCTCAAAATTTGGACTGCTTGCTTTGTCCAGAGACAACATAAAAGCCCGGGCATAAGTTCCAGTGTACTAGACCCCCCCCCTTTAGTTTTCCCACCCATGTTCCGAGCCCATGTTATGAGAAACTATTTAAAATATATTAGGTTGGGTCATGGCATGTGTGTATTTTGAGGGGCCTTTGGGGCACAAGCCCCCCCCCCCCCGGGTGAAAGCAGGGGGAAACAAAAAAGAAGGGGTGGTGGAAGCCCGGGGGGTCACTCACACTCCCATTGTGGCCTGTACACCATCCGCGATAATGAAAATGCGCAAAAAGGGTAGTTTTTCGTGGGTAGGCAGTGGCACGAGTACGCGCGTAACGTGTTTAGGGTGTCAAAAACATGAAATATTGGAAAAAGGGTAGCAAAATTGCAATTGCTAATACGCGGAAATGAAATTTAGGGTATGAAATTTGATGCAAGGAAGAAAATCTGTGTTTAGGGTATCGTTTTAGCCCAAGGGTTAAATCCTTGTTTAGGGTGCTTTTCAAAAGTTGATTATCGCGGATGGCAGGGGTGGATTTACTAGCAACGGGCGCCGGCCTAACTTAAAATACAAACTAAGAAAGAAATTTTTAAAAAATGAACAAATTCGGCCATGAACAGCAAACAATGGGCCAAAACCGTTGAGTTTTCGAGCGGGTAACCACCTTAACACCATTTTGTTGTCGTCGACCAAAAGGCGCCCCCTCTATCAAAAATTCCTGGATGGTGTACAGGCCACAATGGGAGTGACCCCCGGGGGTGGAAGATGAAGGGGTGGTAAGAAGAATTATAAAAGAAAAATAGATTTCTTTTTGACATTGGGGGAATGGGGTTGGAAAAAATTCTTGAAGTAGGCCCTATAGTGAATCCAGCATGTTATGGCGAAATAATAAGTTTTTGGTACAAATGCATGTGAAGCGCGCAAAACTTTTTGCCATTTTAAAGCTATGGTTCAAAAATGGAATATCTTCGTGCGAAGCGCGCAAAAATTTGCACTTTTGGGGCTAAAATGGCGCTGGACAAATATCAGGTTAATTTGGTCAGAAACCCACATACAGGCATCAACATTGGGGAATGTATCCCCTCTAGCAAAATATTGGGGGAATTTACCCCCCATCCCCAGGATCCACGCCTCTCGGGGGTCACTTCTGAAAAGCACCCTAAACAAGGATTTAACCCTTGGCTAAAATGATACCCTAAACAGGTGTTTTCACACCCCAAACAGGGATTTTATACCTAATTGCATCAAATTTCATACCCTAAATTTCATTTCCGCGTATTAGCAATTGCAATTTTGCTACCCTTTTTACATGTTTTTATTATCGCGGATGGTGTACAGGCCACAATGGGAGTGACCCCCCGGGCTACGATGCCGGGCTATGATCAGAATACCCATAGATCCAAGGACCCAGTGAATAGGGAGAGGGCAATCGCAAACAGGGAGGGGATCATAAATTTCAATTTTTACCCAATTTATTTTGTTCTGATTGGGGACTCGCCCTTAAAACACTATTGAAGAAATTATCAATAAAACAAAATAACCAAGAAGATATCTACCAGAATTGCCCTGTGCCAGTGGCGGCGCGGGCACTAGGGGGACATTTTCGGATTTTCTCCCAAATATTTTCTTCCCCCCCACTTTTGAGGCTAAACCCCAAAATCAAGTGAATTTCCACATTTTGCGCATAATTTGTCAATTTTGCCCCCCAACAAAAAATTCACTTTGCCCCCCCCCCGGTGCCCCCGAAAAAATTCCTGGTGCCACCACTGCCCCGTGCATCTCTTCTTTTTTAGCCTGAACACCAGGTTTTGGGCCAAAATTGCCAAAGCTTCATTTTGGACCAAAATAATCTAAAATTGAAGAAAAAAATATGCACCATGCCCCCCTTTGCATTTTCCCTCAATATTTGGCTTTACCCCACATTAAAAAAATATTTTGAAAAACTTTTGAAGGTAAAATTGTAGGAAAATTTTGGTTTTCACCCCCTAACATGTCTAACCTACCCCTAAAAACCTGGTGCTAGCTTTAATCTCATACAGGATATGTAGGGATGGGGTAAACCAGATATAACAATGCCAAATTTTGAAAAACACTTTTGCATATATCTCAATAATCAGGAGTTCTGAAAAACAGGAAAAATACCCAATTTTCCCAAAAATTCCACATGTATTGGAAAATTATCCCTTTTTGTGTTTCATGAATCAGATTTCTGAAGAAAATTCAATTTTGCCGCCCCTTCTTCAACAGCCCGAAAAGGTTGACCCATTTTTTTTTTTTCGGTCGTTTGAAAAAGTGAAAAAAAAAAAAAAAAAGCAACACATTTTCATGTATAGTACATTTTTTCAAAAATTTTGTACTTTTCAATTTTTTTTCGCCCTTTTTTCTTTACTAATTCTTTTTGCCGCCCCTTCTTCTTCCGCCGCCCCTTCTTTTGGCCCCTTCGTTTTGGCCGCCCCCTGCTTTTACCCCAGGGGGCTGGCGCCCCCAAAAATATGCGCATGAATAGTGAGCAAAAGAATAAAGGTTCCAGTTATGTTCATCCCCGTATATCCTAAACAAAGATAAATATGTCAAAATCAAAACAAGCAGCCAGTACTCTGTAGCTCTGATTTAAGACCTCATTTGTTGAAATTGGTTTAGAATTAAAGAAACGATGATCTAAAACCTAAGGAAAAAACAAAATCAAGAGTTGCACTTTTGTGTTCTAATCAATGTCAGCACAATGCTAGTTTTAACGTTCTAATCAATGGGAAGTACAGCGCTAGTTCTCTTGTTCGAGAACACTTTGTGTACAAATCAATAGGGCATGCAATGGAGCAACTGCAACTTTTTAATTTGCATCTTCCTTGGGTTATTGGATCACTGTGTCTTTATTTCTTGAACAATTAATGAGTCTTAAATTGAGCTACTGTCTGTTCAATTAGCTTAGATTCTTGTATTTTTAAGATATTTGAAAATATAAAACATTGTGGTCAAAGTCATCAAAGAAAAGTGTGAGCACAGCCTTAGACCCAACGTGATTTGTACTTTTCAAATTCCAAAGTTCAATTTGAAATTCCATTTCTTTTCAATTTTGGTCTTTTCCCGCGATATTTTTATAAAAAGCCGTAGAACATCGGGTACCACAAACTTTTTGGAATCAATCCATTTAGTGCAGTGGGGACGAATGTCATAATAATTAGATGCGCTGTTTATTCGACCATCCGTATCAGGAAGTATTGTCCAGCTAAATAGCTATATTTGCCAGTAGGCCTAATTTGTGTTGAAACCCCACTTTTGAAACATTACGTTATTATAAAAATGTGGAGATGAACTAAGGTTTTCCAGAATAGGCCCAGCTTAGATAAATACATTCCTTGCGTATTTATGTATTATGTTTATTTATTTATTTATTTATTTATTTATTTATTTATTTATTTATTTATTTATTTATTCATTTATGTGTCTGTGAAGGTGTAGGCCTAGGCCTATTATAAAACTACACATTTTCAATTTGTTAGTTCGTTTTGTTTGTTGAATACAAACTATGTGAAGGACATTTGGAAACAAAAGAACTTTTGTACAAGAAAATATTATTTAAAACAATGAGGTTACAGAAAACATTTCTTGCAAAGTTACTGTATCTGAAAATGTCTAGCGAATGCTGATATTCTTGGGGAGAGGAATGATGGTATTAAACATATTAAACAAAACAAAATTTACATCGTAAACCAGTTGAAATAAGAACGAAATCCATAATTTTAATGTCATTGTTTAGAAACAAAATAATGCTCAGCATAATGTTATGCATAAAACGTAATCGCGCATTTAATTTCGTGCAACAAAACCGGTGGACCATCATCACCTATATAGATCCTATCCAATAACCGGAACGGTATTACAATTGAAATGGCAGGACAGATTGGTGGACAGATTGTTTTGCTAAATTGGATAGGGTTTATGCCCTAAGTTGAGAATGGACCGTCCCACTCGATTTGAGAAAAGGTCGCGAACCCTTTTGGTGGACCCAAGTAACTGCCTAAAATGAGGCAAAATTGAAAAGAAATGGGGTCTTAAATTGAAGTTTGGAATTTACAAAGTTAAAATCACATTGGGTCTAAGGCTGCTTAGTACTAACACTTTTCTTTGATGACTTTGACCAAAATTGTTTATTTTTTCAAATATCTTTAAAATACAAGAATCTAAGCTAATTGAACAGACAGTAGTACCTGCTGGTTCCAATTATGACATATATATCTGTCTTTGCTTAGGATAATATACAGGGATGAACATAACTGGTACCTTAATTCTTTTGCGCACTGTATAACAGTTACAACTGCACATAAAACTCTCAGATTAAGCAGTGTTAGAATAACCATGTTCATTTTATTAATCAAACAAAAATGAATACATTACAATCTCATCAATATAACTTCGGTATACTGCAATGGAATTGGTTATTGACATAACTACACATAATGCATTTTTACAGTTTAATAATATTTTGGGAGAAAAATAGAGCTGCACAGCAACTTTTACATCATATTATATGTGAAATTATATTTGACTAGATTTCGCGGTTCTCGGGTCGGGCGGTTCTCGTGATAGGCCTATTTCTAATTACCCAACACCCCCCCTTACCCATATACTTGCCCTGACCTTATAAACTGCTATGAAATGCGACCCAACTGGACACAACTTAATCAACTCTGTTTGTTTTGCATCTGTGATGCTTTCTTCAGTCGGTAGTTCGGTAGGCCTACCCATAATCTGGAAACCCATCATTCGCCTCTTCCAAGCCCTGTCCTGCTACCACTTTGGACATGTTGGAGGACATTAGTATCTTGACGTGGATATAGGCCGTTACTAAAGTAATGAAATCAATCGGGAGAAACGTGCAAGCAAACGCGGTTATAGGCCTTACCATAACTGTGTTCAACTGAAATAGGCCTATATGTACGTGTTCGGTATTGAATTATGTGTTGAAAATAGGCCTACCTGCCCTGACCTTTTAAACTAACTATGATATACGTCTCTCAATGATGAAGACTCAATTTGACACAATAATCAACTTAGTAGTTTTGTAGCTGTGGCGTTTACTTGGCCGTAATCTGAAACCCATCGTTCGCCTCTTCCAAGCCCTGTCCTGCTACCACATATGAGCCCCCCCCCCAAAGAATACCCTGGAAATAGCCATGTTCTGAGTAATAGGCCTCTGCCCGTGTGTGTTGAAAATAGGCCTATTGATCCGATCAGATGCACCTGCACGATTAGCCACACTGTAATGCTTTCTGATGCTACTTTTCGCCCGTTGGTACTCTCGAACTACGTGATAGCGCACTCATGGCGGGCGCTCACACTGCCCTTGGACGCTTCGCGATGCGCACCATGAGCTGCAGCGTTAGTGAGCAGCGCCGCCTTGATAGCTGCATGGACAGAGGGCAGACGGACGGACACGCCATAATTAGTATTAAGATATACTTATACTTAGAATGAAATATAAATGAAATAATAGGGAACAAAAATGAATACTAAAATAGTTTTCCAGATATCAAGAGACAAAGTCGTAGGCCTATTTCAGAAATTACTGACTGGCCTCAACATTGTATATGATTTAGAACAGCAATTTCATAATAATTAATCAGCAAGGGAGGAATTGATGCGATAAATCTTTTGGATTACTCTTTTCATCAAAATGTTATTTTCTACATACCAATTCAAGGTAGGACATTTTTAAATTCCCAATTCACTTGAAAAATAAATACAGAACCAGTGGCATTGCCAGGATTTTTTTTTTGGGTGGATATGGGGGAAAATGCTGCATAAAGTGGAAATTTTGGGTTTTTATTGGGGGTGGGTGAAGAGTTATGACTGAGGGAAATTGCCTACACCCCCTACACCCCCACCTGGGTGCAGCCACTGTACATAACAACTGCCCCACTAAATGTTTTATAGAAAATGTTAAAATATTGGGGTATATAAAGGGTATTAAATGTTTTCATAACATAGCATTAAAAACATTTCTACAACACGCTGTAAAAATAGTACACAGCAACATTTTGAAAACATTTAAAAACGTTGTTGTAGTGTTTTTCATCAGATTGATTTTAAAATGGTTTTGTGACTTTTATATATTAAAGCAAATACAAGGGTGAAAATAAGCGGGAGACAGGAGCTGTTCTGAAATGGCCCCTTGTTCCGTCTCAATTTTAGTTGACCAGGGGACACTATTCTAATGAAACTGGCTCCCTGGATAGTGAACCAAATATATATATATATCATTTTCAAAGCAACTTGTGCTTATTTAACTCATCCAGCACATCTTTATCTTTATTAGCCCCTTGATGATTGGAAATTATGGCCCCTGGCAGGGCTGTCAACTCTCACGCATTGGCCGTGAGTCTCACGCATTGGGTCACTTTCTCACGGTCTCACGCCAAGGTAGTACAATCTCACGGCTAGGTAGTAAATCTCACGCAAAAAGCTGGAAAATGAGTAAAATCTCACGCATCATCATGAATAATTTGTTGCTCCTACCCCCCCCCTTTTCACATCCCCGCGCGCCGTGGCTCAAATATTCATGGTAAAAAATGAACATTGGAGTCGGCAAATCCCGGTACGCCTCTGTCTCACGCCAAGCAATTACAAAAAGTTGACAGCCCTGGCCCCTGGTTCCTAGTTACATTGGTTGAACCAGGTCAGGGCCGTAGCAAGGTCGAAAAATGTGGGGCGGCCATCACAAATATGGGGCGGCCAAATTACAAATATATGTCCATATTGAAATAAAGATACAATTACAAAGAAAAACATAACAAATTTCTCAAAAAGTGGGGCGACCATGGCATCCTCGGCCGCCCGCTTGCTACGGCCCTGAAGCAGGTTCACTCCAAATTTTTTTTCAAAGCACTTTTTTCACTTTTTTCCAAAGCACACTTATTTTCACCCTTGACCAAATATTTAAATGTTATTAAAACATTTTGACTAAAACATGTTTATAACATTTTTAATATTTCTGAGTTTGCTGGGTCGTATCTCTATACTATCATAGACTGATGGTCTATGATAGTATTTTCTCAGTCTTTACTCTTGGCAAGTCGGTGATGTCAGTGCGATTTTGTTGTGCTCTCCTTACAATTGCAACCATCATACATCCTAGGCCGTCTGTAATGATGGGCCTTGGTGACCAAAAAATTGGGGTCAATTTTGTACAGATTGGTCCAATCTGCTTGTTTATGTTGCCATGTAAGTTAATAAGGGGTGGTGCAAAAATTATGTGTACCCGGGGTGCTGAATTATAGGGGGGGGCAAAGAATTTTGGCAGCCAAAAAGGGAGGGGGGGAAGGGTTGAAAGGGGTCAAGCGATTTTTGGCAGGCGAAAGGGGGGGGAGCAATTTTTGGCACAGATATTTTTGGCACTACATTACACCCTAAAAAGGTGTAGGAAAACGTTAGGAACATGTTCAAATATGCAAAATTTCATGCTTGTTGCGCTCGCATTATATGATAAGAAATTCAGGTTTCCCAAAATCTTGCATGTGTAAGAGGGAGGGGGAAAATATTTTTGCACATCAAAAGAGGGGGCAAAGGTTTTTGGCACATCAAAGGGGGGAGATTTTTTGGCATGGCCAAAGGGGGGGGGGTGGTTTTTGGCAGACCATTTTGAGAATTCACCACCCCGGGGGTACACATAATTATTGCACCACCCCTAAATGTAGATTGACAAATATTTCTTTCATTGTTTCGGCATAGTTTTGCTGTTATTCTAAATCTGTCATGACTTGCTTGCCTTCTTTTATTTTTGTTTACATTTCCTTTTTATCCGGAATTTCTTGTTGCCTACTTCATCAATGTTCTTTTCTTCCATTTTAGTATTGTTATTTTGCGGGTCATTCAGTGCTACGATGATTTTTAATTTGTCATGCGTCTTCTGATGTTTTTTTAACTTCCAGTTGCTAGCACATCCTGTCCCACACGTGAAACATACAAACGGTTTTGTATGTTGCATCATATGCTGCTTCAAGATACCAGGTGTTGCGCATATTTTACTACAGATGTCACAAACATTGGGATTATCTTTGGTATGCGTCACCTTCTTATGACGATTCAAGAACTCTGCGGTGCGAAACTGGTCACTGCATTCTGCGCACTTGTACGGCAGCTCTCCTGTGTGGATTCTCACGTGGTTCATCCAGTGAGGTTTGTACAAAAATAATTTATTACAAAATTCACATTTGTACGATTTGTCCGGTTTCTCTTTGGAGTGGATTCGCAAGTGATAGGTCAACGTTATTTTGGATACAAACTGTGCCCCACAATATGTACAGAGATGTGGCCTGTGGTTTGTATGTTTGCCTGCAATATGTACACGCAAGATACTGCTAGTGCCAAAACGTTGTTGACACATCGTGCATTGGAATGGTTTCACAGCAGAATGGACAGACATTTCATGGTATTTTAAACCCATTTTACTTTTGTATTGTTTACCGCACACAGAACATAAACATGCTACAGAGTTTCCATTTTCAGAATGAACTGTCTCGGTGTGGATTTTCAGTGCCCTTTTCGAAGAATAGGTTTTGCTACATTGTTCGCAAGCAAAATATTTGAGTGGGACTGGTGTCGTTCTGTGTTTTTTACGTTTGTGATCCAAAAGGTATTTACGTTTTGTGTAACTCTTCCCACAATGTGTGCAAACAAACAATTTGACAGCCTCATCATTGCTTGTGCACCCATAATCCATATCTGCTTGGTTACCATGGATACTGGGCAAGCAATTGTGTTTCTTTAGACTTTTCTCAAACTTAAATTCTTTACTGCACAATTGGCATGTATAGAGTACTGCAGCACCACTATGTTTCCTTTTGTGGTGTGTCAGAGCATACTTAGATTGACATTGTTTGCCGCATTCATCACATTTATATCTGCCATTATTCCACATGTGTGTTCTTAGAGTTCTCTTAAACACAAACCGTTTGTCAAACCTGGTACGCGAGTATAGCTGAATCCTGTAGTGACTTATAACATGTTCTGGTATACTGGAACTGCTTTTCAAGAATTTATCACATATGGGACAATTGTGTGGGTTTGGGTGAGTCTTGTCTTCTTTAATGTGCTCTATTAGTTTAGTCAGATCTGTGAAGGACTTGTGACATGGTTCACATGGATAGAGCTTGTCTGAGGTGTGAGAATCTTTATGAATTTCCATCGTAGCTTCATCCTGAAAACATTTCCTGCAGACTGGACATTGGCGCAGTCTTTCCTCAGAAACCACACCTGTTTCCTCAGAAACCACACCTATTTCCTCAGAAATCTCAGTCATTTTCTCAGAAACTACACCCGTCTCCTCAGAAACCACACCAGTTTCCTCAGATATCACACAGTCTGTTTCCTCAGAAAACACACCAGTTTCCTCAGAAACCACACCCAATTTCTCAGTAACCACACCCATTTCCTCAGAAACCACACCCAATTTCTCAGTAACCACACCCATTTCCTCAGAAACAACACATGTTTCCTCAGAAACCTCATTCATTTCCTCATCAACCTTGGTCATTTCCTCAGAAACTACACCTGCTTCCTCAGAAATCATTTCCTCAGAAATCTCGGTCATTTTCTCAGAAACTACACCAGTTTCCTCAGAAACCACACTTGTTTCCTCAGACAACACACCTGCTTCCTCAGAAATCATTTCCACAGAAATCATTTCCTCAGAAACCATACCCATTTTCTCAGAAACCACACCAGTTTCCTTAGAAACCACACCCATTTCATCAGAAACAACACCTGTTTCATCAGAACTCAAACCAGTTTTCTCAGAAACCCCACCAGCATCCTTAAAAACTACACCCATTTCCTCAGAAACAACACCTTTTCCTCCTCCTTCACAAGCACCCTTCTTTTGCTGATTTGAAGTGGATGCTTTTTGCTTTGTTTCCGTGCACATTTTGGCTTCACTGTTCGAGATACCACTTGGAATAGATGATATTGTTTCCATTCTCTCAGCATTAACATGTTTCGTTTTGCCCGTTTTTTGGTGCGCCAAAATATACTTTAATTGACAGTGTTTGCCGCATTTGTCACATTTATATATGCCATTATGCCACTTCATGTGTTCTAGATGAGTTGCCTTAGACGCAGACCTTTTGCCACACTTGATACAGGAGTACCGCTTAAAGTGCACTTCAAAAGTTCCATCTGGATATGCCTCAACTGTGTAGCGAGCATTCTGTAACGTGTTCTTTTTATGAAATTCAAGACAAGGTTTGGCCTTGAAACGTTTTGATGATGTACTTTTGGATGGCATCCTGCTACTCAACTGTTCAGCAGAACTTTGGTGTGAACGTGAACGTTCATCACATTTATCTCTCCCAATATGCCAGGCCATGTGTGCCTGGTGAGACGCAAACCTTTTACCACACTTGGTGCAGGAAAAATGCGGAAAGTTAACTTTAAAAGTTCCATCTGGTTTTGCCTCGACTTCAAAAGTTCCATCTGGTTTTGCCTCCACTGTGTATGTGTAGCCAGAATTCTGTAATTTGTTCTTTTTATGAAATTCAGGAGAGAATTTGGCCATAAAATGTTTTGATGTTGTACTTTTGGATGGCATCCTACTGCTCAAATGTTTAGCACAACGTTGGTGTGAATTTACTGTCCACTTCCTGTGCTGCCTTATGTGTCTTTTATAGCTCTCAAATTGATTAAAGTTTCTGCAGTAACAAATCTTGCACAGAAATGGCCACAGGTGCTTGGTTTTCCATTGGATCTTAAGTCGGTTGTACACATGTCGATGAGCTAGTACAAGACTCTGTGAAAATAAGAAATTTACAAACTGTTAACTGTAAGCCTTTCAAAAACAACCATTGTGAAATGTGTCGGTCTTTTAGTAAAACATTAGCCTGAATTCATCTTGACCTTACGCTGGTTTCATACTTTCCTGCCGCTTGACGCTTTGACAACGATTTTGCTTCACTGCGCAGTCGCACCAGAAACACTAGAGCCCCGCACTCCTCTTGCAGAAAAGTACGAGCGGCATGATGAAGTGTCACACCGCTCAGCGGCAAGAGGCAGAAAGTATGAAACCAGCATTAGACACTGAGAGGACAAGATTATCTCAGTAAACGAAACCCTGTGCTATGCAATGCATGTTTTAAGTTGGGGAAGGTGGTATATGTGCTACGTAGGATTTGCTTTTGTTTATTTGGACTATATGGCTTTTTTTGTTTAAATTTTCTTTTTTGAAATTAAAAAAAAGACCCAAAATAGGTCAATTATATATGCTGTTGCGAGCTACATCTATTTTCAAATAGATATGTCATGTATGTGTATGGATTTTGGAGACAAACTCCAGACAAATCCCCCTATAGAGGTATATGGTATGCCAGGTGAATTTAAATTTGCCATCAAACTGCATATATCAAATTAAAGCCCTTGAGTAAAGAAAGCCAAAACTGAAAACCTTTTTGTCATAGCACTTTCCGTGGCAAAGTTACATCTTTTCAAAGATTGACTTTCATCAAAAAGATTCTGCTAGCAAAATTCCCCAAAACAGCATTACGGGGGTGTTTCTAGATCTTAGTCTCTGATGATAGCAGCTTTTTTTAATGGAACTGCCATCAAAATGCCTCTAAAATTCCATGTGTGAGTGTCTCATCACCATAAAAAAATCATATATTTGGGTCAAGTGAAGTATAGCAGGCCTTGCCGTTCGAGGCGAGCGATTGCTCTCGCTCGCTACTGCTCGCCCAAACTCAATTTCTAGCGAGCGATTTTCCACTCACCATAGACAATAAATATCGCACGCTGCGAATCGCCCAAATTTAATCTAAATTACATTCAAGTTTTAGCACTTCCAATGTATTCAATTGATCGTAATAAACTAGTCTTGATTTCTGAAAGACAGGATATCAGCAGTGCGTAAGTGTGTCATACTGATTGCTCTTTCAGACCTAGAGAGTGATTCGACCACTGGCGTGTGATTCGACCACTAGCGAGTGATTCGATTACTCGCCTAGCATCAAGGTAGCGAGCGATTGACCACTCGCCTTTGAAACCTAGACGGCAAGGCCTGTATAGAAAACATATTTATGTAGGTTTCCTTGACCGACCTGTTCTTGAAAAAAAAATTGAAATTTCTATGTAAATATGTAGGCCTATTATGTGTTTGGTCCCCGGCCTAGGCGAATTTTGCTGACTAGCAAATGGTTTGCCTGGCATACCTATGGTAATTTACCTGCATCTTTTCTCTTTCACATTCTGTTCTTTTCTTCTGCATCTCTTTCCCTTTCTCATATCTCATTTGCCTTTTCTTACGTATCTTCTGCAATTTGGTTGGCATTCTGTAAACTTGGGAAAAAATAGAAACAAATTTGTGGTAATGATTATATATCATAAACACATCACAAGAAATAAGTCCCCCTCTCAACATTTCGTCATAATATCGTAAGGTAAAATTTTGTACCAATGAAACTAACTTAGAAATAACTATATGACTGTTAAAACTAAATGTTGTGTGGACTGAAAATGAAAGATGTCCATCTTCAAGGTATCCCCCGAAGGTATCCACAGACTTTCAAATCTAATGTGTTATGATATATACATGTGAATTCAAATTTGCCATCAAACTGCATCATTTTATCAAATTAAAGCCCTTGAGTAAAGGAAGACAAAACTGAAAATCTTTTTGTCATAGCACTTTCCGCGAGTTTCCGTAGCAAAGTTACATCTTGTCAAAGATTGACTTTCATCAAAAAGATTCTGCTGGCAAAATTCCCCAAAACTGCTATCAAAATCCCTCTAAAATTCCATGTGCGATTGTCTCATCACCATAAAAAATCATATATTTGGGTCAAGTGAAGTATAGAAAACATATTTATGTAGGTTTCCTTGACCTACCTGTTCTTTTAAATTTCTATGTAAAATATGTACAGGGTGTCCCAGAATGATCTGTACCGGGAAAGATGGAATTTTTTAGGTATGAAGGGCATGTTGAATGGTCATATTGTCTTGCATTTTTAGTTCTACATATATTTAGCTTTCTCAGATTTTTTAGATTTTAAAAATTGGACGTTTCTAGTAGAAGTTATAGAAGATTGCGTAAAAATGGTGACAACGCAACCTATTTTGAAAATCTGTAACATTACTAACCGTTCAGCACAAAGTTATTTGGAAAAAGTTATGCAGGTATTTTAGTTGTGCCCTGTTCATATTTCCACTAAATAGCCGATATCTATCTATTATTTATGACGTTCTGAAGCAATCATCATATGGAATTAAGGATTTGTGGCCTAATCCCATTCTCTCTTTGGCGGTAGTTTTAAATATAGTTAATGTGGTGTGAGGTCCATGTCATTTGAAATGCTTGCAGAGATCAAACTGGTTGTGGTACAGAAAAGACGGCTCCTCAATTTACTGTACAGTAGCGTGGATTTCTTTCAAAAACTTACTGGCAAACCGGCAGCTTTGTTGAGACGCAAAGAAGATTCATTAGACGATAGTGTAGAAGTTTGACGAGCACGGAATTGTCAGGAATCGGCAGAGTGAAGCTTCAGGTGCTCGTAAGACTGTAAGAACTAGAGCGAACATTGCAGCTGTCCGGCAAGCTTTAAGGCGTGACCCCAACAGTAGTTGTCGTCGTCGAAATGCTGTGCCAAACATCCCACGTTCTTCATTTAATCGTATCGTGCCATTTTTCAAAGGTATGCGAGTCGTTTTTCATCGATTTTACATTATTGCATGGCACGCCAAAACAAATAAAGGTAGCGTGCTGAAATTAACAGAATAAGTAGGAGACATGTCTAACATTATAATGCTGGTATCAAAAATAGATACACTGCCCGTCTTCTATTTTTAGTTATTTTTGCAAACACGGTACAAATCATTCTGGGACACCCTGTATTGTGTTCTAGGCAAATTTGGTTGATTGTGAAGTTTGCCTGGCATACCTATGATATGATATGAATGATTTAGCCTGCACAATGTTGCGACCAAAGATGCATTAGGCCAAATAAAAAAATAAACATGTTTCACGTTCCCTCCCGCTTCCTTTTTTGAGGTTTCCTCAAATATATTTTTATTTTTTGAAATTCAGTTATAACTTTTCAAAAAATATGTCTAGGAAGTTAGAATGCTTTCTATAGCCTTGTTAAGATACAAGAAACATTTTAGGAAGGTTTTGTGATCATTAGAGGGGTGTAACTCTCAGAACAACAAATAAAAAAGGCCGGGGGCACTCCCTATCTGAAATGGCAGGGGTGTGCCTCGGCCATGTTAACAGTAGGGGGCATTCAGGTCAAATGTACAATTACAAAAATATGGGGTCATTCAGTACACAACCTGAATAAAAATGGGGTCATTCGGTATGAAACTTTGAAAAAAGGATGGTCATTGGGCAACAAAAGTAAAATGGGAGTCATTGAGTACAGGATTGCCAAAAGAGTATCATTAAGTACACAAATAAGTGCCAAACTGCGTAAAAGCAACTTGGCCACCTTGGAAATGTGAAAAATCACATTATTTCGGGAGGAGAATACAAATGCCATCTAAATTTGGGAATTAGAAGGGGGTCATTGGGTATAGAAGGAAATAGAAAAAGGGGGTCATTGAGTATGTGAATTTTTTTAAAGGGGGTCATTGGGTAATAGGTAGGACCCCCGGGGGGGTCACTCCCATTGTGGCCTGTACACCATCCGCGATAATCAACTTTTGAAAAGCACCCTAAACAAGGATTTAACCCTTGGCTAAAACAATACCCTAAACAGGGATTTTATTCCTTGCATCAAATTTCATACCCTAAATTTCATTTCCGCGCATTAGCAATTGCAATTTTGCTACCCTTTTCCCCAATATTTCATGTTTTTGACACCCTAAACGCTAAGTTACGCGTGTATCGTGATTCCCCGAAAAACTACCCTTTTACAGCGTTTTCATTATCGCGGATGGTGTACAGGCCACAATGGGAGTGAACCGGGGTAGGACCATAACACAAAAAGGGGGTCATTGGGTACAAGCCGGTTTGAAAAAGGGGTCTATCCCGAGGCACATGATGCATATCTGTCATGGAAGTGCCCCCGGGAAAAAAGGGCCTCCTCCTTTTTCCAGGCATTATTGTATACGCTAAAACAGCTCCAAGTATGGGTATTTACACTAATTTTGTGATAAAAAATAGAAAATAAAAAGCCCCCTCTTCCTCCTTTTTTTCGAAAACCCGGACGTGAAACATGTTTTATTTTTACTTGGCCTTATACATGTTATACAAGAAACACAACAAATATTATGAAAGAAACCAATTACACATAATTATAAAGCAAATAAAGAAAAAAGGCAACTTGGCATGGAGGACAGCAGACAGATCTTAATACTAATTACGGCGTGTCCGTCCGTCCGTCCTCTGTCCGCGCGCTATCGCGTTCGCGCGTTTCGCGTTCACGCGGTGCACTACTTCTACTTCTACGTGATAATCAGCAGAGTCCAAAAGTCTGGATTTGATGCGTGCTCGCAGTGCGCTATCGCGGAGTATCAACGGGAGTGTGCGCGGAGTACAGTGCGCGCATCGGAAAAGCATTACAGTGCAGGTGCATCTCATCGGACCAATAATTATAGGCCTTTATTTCCAACATATATTTCAATACCGAACACGTGCACACACCAAACACGTGCATATAGGCCTATTTCAGCAGAACATGACTATTTCCGGAAGGCATATGAACCGTTTTTGCGTTCACGTTTCTCGCCATTGATTAAGTTGTGTCAAGTTGGGTCTTGATCATTGAGTGACGCATTTCATAGTTTCAAAAATCAGGGCAGGTATATGGGTTTGGGTAATTAGAAATAGGCCGATCACGATAAGCGCACGACCCGAGAACCGCGAAATCTAGTATAATATAATAGACTGGGACTTTGACTGGTGGCAGTGGTGGTACGTACTCTGTGGTTCATGATCATGATGACTGATGTTGTGATTTGTGAGGTAAGCTTAAAATTTGGATGTCTTTTTACCCGGGGTCAAACAAATGTCTTGATACAAAATTTCTTTGTAATGTAATTGGTTTTGAATACTTACTGTGTTTAATAAGCTATACGATAAACTAATAAATAAGCGTATGCGAGTCCGCAAAGTCGATAAATATTAAATCAAAACCATGATACAAATTATTGTACTGTAGACCACCACAATAGAGCAACTTTTAATATTAATGAAGTGACGTCATCACCGAGCACACTTAATATTCATACATATTGGGAACCACATACTAGCTCATACTGTATTGATTATTGAAGGGTAAAATTGAGGGCAAGAACTGAACAATTGTTTGGCAAAACAAAGGAGACCAGGGGGCATGTAATTATTAGAGGCTGTGCAATAATTAAAAGGGCATTTCGTGATCCACAGCATCATCCCCTCACACTTTTCTCAAAAAAATTTAAGATTTTTATAGCACTGGAAAAATCTGGCTACATATTGTTTAGGCCTATGTACAAAAAAAATTCTTGCAGATTAATTCGTTTAGCAAAGATATCGTGAAATTTGAATTTCGTTCTGGTATACCAGAATATCTTGCATAATACAAATTGGGTAAAAAATTGGCGTTTTTGTGATTTTTGCCAAAACTATTGTTTTTACACCAAATGTGTGCTTATCCTCTCAGAAAATATATAGTTTTTAAAGCTTGCATAAATATTTGATGAGAATGGGCATTTGATGAATGGTGGCATTTGATGAAAATTGTGCATATTTGTTTGCATATGATTTAATATTTCTCGATCTCTATCATGCCACTCACCACCGCCTGAGAAAACAGGTGTTCTTGACCCCACCCCACCCCCCAACAGGTTGTAGCTACAATTGGCAGCAGGGCGTTCACCACCTGTTTTCTAGAAAAAGATGTGTTGTTAAACTTCTAGTTGGTGCATTTAGGAGTCAAAGTGTAGTTTTTCAACTGTGTTCTTTGATTTTCATCAGGACCACCCCAAACATAAATATTAGAAAATGGCAAAGAAAAATGTATTCATAACAGTGCATGTGATTGGAGTGTTAACATTTTATAGTTTATAGTTGTAGTTGTAGTTTATAGTTGTAGTTATAGTTGTAGTTGTAGTTATAGTTGGAATTATAGTTGAGTTTATAGTTGTAGTTGGAATTATAGTTGAGTTTATAGTTGTAGTTGTAATTATAGTTGAGTTTATAGTTGTAGTTGTAATTATAGTTGAGTTTATAGTTGTAGTTGGAATTATAGTTGAGTTTATAGTTGGCTAGATCGAGTTATATAACTATAAGTCATTCTCTGTACCATTATTGAAATTATGCCATAGCTTCCCATAATGCATTGTTGAAACTATATGCTATACATACTCTGTAGCGGAATATCTTCCCATATTGCATTGCTGTAGATTGTATTGGATGGAATGCTTTCCCATAATGCATTGTTGGAATTCTTGCCCATAATGCATTTTTAAAACCATGTTATTGTCATGTTAAATAGGCCTATACATGCATCAGCTGTACCTTATATTCCCATACAAAGTATTGATGAAATGCCATAGCTTCCCATAATGCATTGTTGATACTATGCTATACCTGTAGTCAAATGCCTTCCATAATGCATTCCATAACCTGTACTGGAATGCTTTCCCATAATGCATTGTTGAAACTATATGCTATACCTACTCATAATGCATTGCTGTAGATTGTATTTGAATGCTTTCCCATAATGCATTGTTGGAACTCTTGCCCATAATGCATTGTTGGAACTCTTGCCCATAATGCATTGTTGGAACTCTTGCCCATAATGCATTTTTAAAACCATGTTATTGTCATGTTAAATACATGTACACTATGTATTCTTCCCAGAATGCATCAGCTGTACCGTATATTCCCATACAAACAAAAATTAATTTTTATAGCATGATCCTTCATCAATTCAAAGACCCAGAAGAGTAGAGGCATACCAGCATCAGCAGTAATGGGGAGTGGGAGAGGCTGGTCCCGGGGTGGGGGGGCACTCAACACAAATGACCATATGGGTATGCTCCCCGGAGAGACCCCTTTTGGATTTCGCAGCTCTGAAAGACCCCTATATTTGACCAAAATAGAACTCCGAAAGACCCTTGATTTTGATAATTTCAGCTCTGAAAGGCAGGGTTCGCAGGTTTTTGCCGCAAGTGAAAAAGAACGTGGTTTTAACCATGTTTTTAACCGCTTGGCAAAAATGGCAAAAACTAAAAAATTGATTAATAGTTCAGTTTTATCATCTCAAAACAAATGATTAAGTTACAAAAATAATTTTCTGAACGTAACAAGACCAGGTTTTGTAATTATAAGTACCATATTAAGAAATTAAAGGCTTTCGCTTTTATTGCTCAAGTGCATTTTTCAAAATGTGTCATATATCAAATTCAAAACTTTTTCATTTTAAGGACTTGATGAGACAATAAAAATTTGTAGGGTTCTATGTACAGGCCTGTCAGTGGTTTTACTTTTCGCTCATCACCCAAACACCCCTCATTTTGGACTGTGCACTAATTATGAGCTGTGGGGATTTGGCACTTTAAAAGAGGGGCAGTACCCGGGCAGTACAGAAATGTGTGCAAAATGTCATGCTTGCTATGCTCGCAAATAAAACTATTTAGGGACCGTTCACAAACACTTGTAAGGGGGGGGCTGATGGAAAAAAGGGGCACCATTATGTATCATTGGCCCCTGGGCACCACAACCTCTGAACTACACCACTGAACACTAATTAAACTAATAGAGTGCAATTTGCACTAATTATGTTATGATAAATGGTACTAAATGGCACAATTTTAAGTACCGCATTGTTACACCCACCCCACTATCATGACTATTTTAGCAGTATAGGCATGGTAGTGATCAGATCTATACCAAGTCACAGCACTACAGATCCTGGAATTTATTTCCAGAGTCTGTTTTCACATCTATGGTTTTCACAACTACTAATCATGCTAATAGTCTCCCACAGTGAAAACATTTAATATGGCCATAAAACTAATTCCACTTTGTTGTGCCCTCAAGTAATTTACCCAGGTCTTCCAGAAAAAAAGAGTATCTGATGTTGGAGTATAGTCTAAGAAGATTTCAATCTACAGACCTAGGTTTTGAATTTACTAGGTTTAATACCTGATCATCATGAAAGATTTCTTACTTCTGTGATCATATGTAGCATAAGTGAAATATTCAACCCTAACTCTAAACCTACAACTACTATAAATTTACTATAAACTCAACTATAACTCTAGACTCAACTATAACTCTCTAATTATAACTCTGAATCCAGCTACAATTCTAACTGCAACTATAAATGCAACTATAATCCAACTACAATTATAAATGATTATAAAAATGTGATTACAACTATAACTACAACTATAACTACAAAGTCAATGATAAAAATACATTTACTCATGTGATTGATAGAGAGCCGGGCATAAACAACACTTTTTTTAGTGATTTCTGTATTTAAAAAATGTGTCAAAATTGCATTTGTAAGAATCTCAAAAAGTGAAAATGCCGACATTACATTATGTGATGGATGGTCACAAATTATGTTGAATGCTTTGCCATTAACTCAAACATGATGCACGTAAGGGGGTACTACACCCCTGGCCAATTTTACGCCCAATTTTTGCATTTGTCTCAAACATTATAGCACATTGGTGACAAGTAAGATGTGTATATTATAGGGGCAAGGACTACAAATACTGTACTGAGAATTCAGCAACTCAAAACAAATAGTTATTCATTTATTGATCAAATATTGGTTTTCCCTCATTTTGACTGTAACTCCACAACTGTTGTCTGTGCTGAAATAAAATTTCCAGTGCAGTAGTTGTAGTCCTTGCCCCTATAATATACATATCTTACTTGTCCCCAGTGCGCTATAAATTTTGAGAAAAATGCAAAAATAGGCACAAAATTGGGCAGGGGTGTAGTACCCCCTTAAGCCAGCTGTCATTTTCTTAGGGGCTATCATTTTCTCCGGAAGGACGGGTCCCAAATATACAGGGGGTCATGAATTTTTGGAAAGAAAAATAGGGGGGGGCATAAAATTTTTAATGACCAAAATGTAGGGAGTCACAAGTAGACTAGTATTGACCACAGTGTGTTTATTTCGTTCAAAAAGACTGATTTCAATACCTTAGGGGTAAGGTGTATTGGTGGTGGGGGCATAAAATTTTTTGTTGTCGAAATAGAGGGGTCATAATTTTATTGACTTTTTGTAAATTTGTGACCCCCTTCCGAAGAAAATGATACCCCCCCTAAAACTCACACTCATATTAAACAAGGTTGGAGTAATCATAATTATTATATATATTGATTTTATTTTAAAGACATAATAATATATATAAAATATAAATTCATCATCTAACATTTTATGTTATAGTGCAGTAATGAACATGACTCTACAATGATTACAATGTTTGCAACAACAGCATCCTCTAAGGATTTTTATGTCGGGTAGATTTTACCATTTATTGAGATTTTTGGTCCAATTAAGGTTTGTTCCAAAAATCTCAATAACTGGTCAAACCATGTTATTGATTTTCCTCAAGGAAGACTTCACACCAATTCTGGCAAGTCCTGTGCTGTGTACCCCTATGAAAAGAACGACCATGTTGATGCGATCATAATTACGACCAAAATTGCGATCATAATTACGACCAAAATTGCGATCATAATTACGACCAAAATTGCGATCATAATTACGACCAAAATTGCGATCATTATTACAACCAAAATTTGATTGTATTTATCATCGTAATTTTGATCACATTTGGTACCCCAGCGATCATTATTTTGATCGTTATTAATGATCGTAATTTTGATCGCGAATACGCGACCATATATGCAACCAACTTTTGATCATTTTTTTTAATCGCAAATAATGATGGTAATTTTGTGTAATGCGATCATTAAAACGATCGCATTATTACGATTGCTATTTTTGATCGCTGCATTTGATTGCTTCTATCGCGATCAATATTTTAATGATAGTAAAATTTCCCGCTGCTATGACCAAAAATGACTCACTAGTACGTACAAACCATGCATGCACCATTTAACCCTGAATTATTTTCATAAATCCAAGAAAAGTATCAACAGTTATGAATGGTACCACAGGGCCTTAGATGTTCACACTGTGAGGCACAGCTCTGTGTCACCTTAGGTTTCATTATCATTGAAGCAGGCCCGTCGGAACCGCTATGGCTGGTGCAGCCATGACATACCACTTTTCAGCCTTAAAGAAACAGTCCATATTTCACCTCATGAAAATATTCTTACCATTGTAGGGCCTACTCATAATAATAATAAGATGCATTTATTATAAAGCGCATAATACAGAAAGGTTCCTATGCGCTGAACAACTTAAATTACACTTAAAGCCATATTATAACATTTTCAAACAAAATAGATTAGCATTTCTTTGCCATAAAATGTTAGCTTTTACTGTCAGGATAATCCCCTTTTATTTTTGAGCCGAACAACTACGGCAAAGCAAAGAAAATTGGAATTTACTACCAGCGGACATGTCGCCAATACGTACCAATCCTTCGGTCATGTTGTGGTATGACCCTTTGTTATATATATCACCGTCCCGCACGCCTTGTACGTACTGTGTGTTATGAACATCGTGTATGCGTTCGACTAATAATTCCATTGTAATAACAAAGCCGGTTCCGGTGTTTTATTCAAAATCTCGGATTTTGACAAAACTACAGCACCTAGAGTCTTGATTTTTGCAGGGTATATTGGTTTAATAAAGTACAATTTAATCGTGTAAAAATGGAATTTTAAAAATTCAGTGAGGGCGTCTTCCTCAGCAAATGTTATATGGCTTTAACTTACTACAATATGCATTAAAGAGCAAATTAGGGATGGTGCAATAATTATGTGTACCCGGGGTGAATTCTCAAAATGGTCTGCCAAAATTGCTTGCCCCCCTTTGGCGTGCTAAAAACCTTTGCCCCTCTTTCGACGTGCCAAAAACCTTTGCCCCCCCTTTGATGTGCCAAAAATCTTTGCCCCCCTTACACATGCAAGATTTTGGGGAACCCAATTTAAGACCTTAAATTGTCTTAATATATAATGCGAAAGAAGCGAGCAGGAAATTTTGCATATTTGAACGTGTTCAGAACGTTTTCCTCACGCCTTTTTAGGGCGTAAAAATTGCTTGCCCCCTTTCGACCTGCCAAAATCGCTTGACCCCCCTTTCGACCTGCCAAAAATGCTTGCCTCCCCTTTTGGCCTGCCAAAAAATCTTTGCCCCCCCTATAATTCACCCCTCGGGGGGTACACATAATTATTGCACCACCCCTTATAAAACAGCAAACAAAATAAACGATAATGATTTTAAAACCAACAGCCTCAGGAAACGCGCAAAAGACACAAGTGGACTGAGGCAGTGAATTAAAAGCATTAACAGCATGGCAAGATTTCAGCAATTAAAAAAAAAATAGATATTTTATCTATTATATAATGTGCACAATTCAATCAAGTTAAAAAAAACAGGAGCTGCAACCGACGAGTAGAAGACATCGGCAAGAGTTGTTTTTTAAGTGACATATGCAGATATAAAGACATGATAATATAATAAACATTCAATATTTGTATAATATTTGTATAATATTTGTATAATATTTGTATCAATATGATAACTTTATAACTTTGGTGATTTTTGAATGGTTGATTTTACATTTTATTTTATTTTCTGAGGTGTGACTTACGAATTTAGTATCATGTGTACTGCAATCAAGTTTTACCATGAATTGGTAACATGTTTTATGGTTGGTCATTTTATTTTGATGCCCTAGTTTTGAAGTTATATTAGTCCTATTAACTTATCGTTGAAATTGTACTTTTCACTTTCAAAAGTACTTGGGCTTCAAGGGGGCTCTGCCCCTTCAAACCCCGGTGGGAGTTTCACTCCAGACCCCAATGTTGGCTGTACCACTTTTAATTTGCTTCCGACGGGTCAGCATTGAAGTATAGGACTTTTTTGGATTTTATTTCTGTATGTTCATACTATGGTACATACCGGTAGTCTGAAAATTTCAGAAAAATAGCAACGGTCCTTGTTTTTCAAAACTGCCTTTATATTACTAAAAATGGGTTTACTCTGAGCACACTCTCATACATGTAAAGACAGATTATAGAAAAACAGCCCTAAAATAAAAATAAAAAAACACCCGATTATTTTTTGCTAAAATGTTACAGATGATGTAGATTTAACATCCGGAATGTAATGCAAGTGGTGGTGTTATTGCTGCTCTTCTAAATTCATTTATAAAATCTCCGCCCCTGACCAAGGTGATATGTTGAAATGGAGATTTGAGATGCATGCATCATTTACATGATATTGTATGGAAAAATCTCACATGAAAGTTTATTGATATTAAATCAATTTTAAAGAATAATGGCATGATCAATAAACATTAGTCAAGCAAAGTACACACCATTGTCAAGCCTTGGTTACCCCTGGCATTAACACATCAGCACATACATAAACATTGACACATCAGCACTTAATACATCAAATTAAAAGATACTTAACAAAAATATATACAATTGTATATTAATTATACATGTATGAAAACAAAGTAAATAAATACAAAGCAGTAAACATTATCAAGAGACAAGGCATCTTTCAGAGATGTTGGACAGATTTTTAAAGATTTACTCAATCGCACATTTTAGGTTTAAATACAATAATAATTAATCTGCAAAGTTCATGAATAATTGATAAACAGAAACAATACCTTTTGTACTAAAGCAGCTGTAATGTTATGCTACCATGGGTTTTTTCAGGGGGGCATTAGGCTGCGATCACATAGAAGTATACTATTCGGGTATACGGTGCACGTTTTGCAGGTGCACGCGTATAGCTCAAATCGAGCAAGGCAATTTCATAGTACCGGGTCACATAAGACTACGATCGCATAGAAGTATACTATTCGGGTATACGATGCACGTTTTGCAGGTGCACGCGTATAGCCTAAATCGAGCAAGGTAATTTCATAGTACCGGGTCACATAAGAGCTATTCGAAAAGGCCGTATACCTGCGTATAGTATAGTATAGTGGGAATCGTGCATGTTCGATTTTAGTGCAGCGTATACCGTCCTAATTTTAAAAACCTAAACCATATGTGGGTAAATTCATTTTTTAATAGATGCACTATCTAATTCTGCACATTATGACACCTCATTGAATGCAATGTGACCTCAAGAAGTAAAGTTACAAGCATTTGATAAGACGAAGAAAATGGGTAAACTGACATACTCGCTATTCGCTATAATACGAAATACGCTCATTCGATCAGGCTGAGTTCACAAAGTATACTCCTATATGAACTCAGCCTGATCGAATGAGCGTATTTCAGATAGCTTAATACCGTATACTTCTATGTGAACTCAGCCTTAGGGGAAAAGTGAATTTCAGGGGCAAGATCAACACATTTTGCGCAAAATTACCGCAAAAAGTGAACATCTGTAAATTTTGTTCATTTTGAACAATTCCTAAGTAAAAACGAAGTTTTTAGCTCACGTTTTAGTGACGTTTCACCACTACACTAGTGGCTTCATCAGACTGGCAACTCATCACATCTGACTGTTTCCTTTTATGGGTAACAGTAGGCACCGTTGAGGGCGTGATGAGTTGGTCAAAGATGTTGTTGAGTGCGTAGGCCCCTCGTCCTTGTTTAGAGTGTCATGTCCTTTTCTGCGGATCCAAATGGCTTCCTTGAGCCACCTGGTAGTCTTATCAGCTTCACGATCAATGACCTTGGATTCCTCCCAATTGATTGAGTGATTTGTGGAGGCAACATGGTCGGTGATAGCAGATTTGTGAATCTCAGTGACGGAAGATTTACGATTTGCACGTGTGAATGGTCTGGCTTCAAATTTCTCAACCTCTTTTGGTGCTCTTTAAGTCGGGTGCCAAAGGGACGGCCAGTTTCACCAATATAGGAACTGGGGCAGTCACCACAGGGAATCTTGTAAATGGCCTCCGCTTTCTGCTGGGGGGGAAGTTTGTCCTTAGGGTGGACGAGCATACTGCGAATGGTGCGATGTGGTTTCATGGCAGTAGAGAATCCATGCTTTTGAACACACGGGAGACTCGCTCAGAAACGCCCTCTATGTAGGGAACCACGACCATGCCTTTGGTTTTCTCACTGTCATCTTTTCGCTTTGTCGTAGGTTTTGTCTTAGGAGTGGATCTGTCTTTTTGGACTTTTTTAATAGACCAATCTGGATAGCCGCAAGTGGTCAATACATCGCGTATTTTTTTCTCCTCAGTTTGTTTGTCCGCTTCCTCTGTTACCAACGCGTCACTCCTATCTAACAGCGTTCTAACAACTCCCAGCTTTTGATGTAAGGGGTGGTGGGAGGAGAACTGAAGATATTGATCAGTGTGCGTTTTCTTACGGTAGATGCAGAGTTTTACTAATCCATCCGGTTTTCTGGTGATTAGGGTGTCGAGGAAGGGGATCGAACCTTCTTGTTCTTGCTCGTATGTGAACTTGACGCTGTTGGTGGGGTCAATGGAATTAAGATGATCTGTAAGGTTGTCTACCTCTCCTTTACGTACTATTTCCAACACGTCATCTACGTATCTTTTCCAGAGACGCGGGCGACAGGCTACCGGGGCCGTGGAAATGGCTTTCTGCTCCAGCCACTCCATGAATATATTACACGCGAGAGGGCTGAGGGGACTTCCCATAGCCATGCCGAACCGTTGGCGGTAGATATCACCAGAGTAGCTAAAGTAGGCGACAGTAGCAAGACAAAATTTTGTAAGTTCGATGATGTCATTAATTGTGAGAAGGGTTCTGTTTTTGAGGTCTTTATCCTCACTCAGTCTATCACGGAGCACATGGAGAGTGAGATCGATGGGGGTACTGGTAAAAAGCGCCACCACATCATGCGAATTGAGTATCTCATCATCTGTGAGGACAATGTCTTTCAAGTCTTCCGCAAGACTTTTGGAGTTCAGAACATGATGTTCGGATTGACCAACAATGGGGCTCAGAATATCGGCTAGGGACTTGGCCACATTATAACCGATAGAGCCAGTAAAATCTACGATGGGTCGCAACGGGGTTCCATCTTTGTGAATTTTGGGACTGCCATAAATTCTTGGAACATTTTCAGAGGTGGGATACAAGAATTGCTTGTCTCTCTTCTTGATTTTATCCTCTTTTTCAAGTCTCTGCAAGATGGAAACTAACTCTCTTTTATGTTTTGCCGTTGGATCCCTGTCTAATTTTTCATAAGTCTTAGGGTCGCTAAGGAGGGCATCCATTTTTCCTGATATTCCGTTTTGTCCATGACAACCGTGGCCCTGCCTTTGTCGGCCCCCAGGACCATGATAGACTCCTCTTTTTGGAGTTGTTTAATTGCGATGCGCTCATCTTTACTGATGTTTGAGGGGGGCAATTTGGCCGATTTTAAAGTGCCAACAATCTCAGCACGTAATTGTGCCGCTTCCGGTTTGGTAAGCTTCCAACAAGCTTTCTCACAAGCTACAATATGTTCATCTACAATAGACGGCTGATTTAAATTATCAGGACTTACCGCGTAATGGTGGGTTCATAGTAAATCGGTGTGCATCGGCCGACGTCTGCCGACGTCGCTGGCGATGAACACAAACACCCAGCGATATGGTTGTGCTGCTCCATCGCCCGGCGATGATCGGTCGGCGATGCGCGTACAAAGTTCGCACGGCGATGAGAGCGGCGATGAGCGGTGTGAAAAAACGCCATTTTGTTTGTCAGCCGCCTACTGAAAATCTCAGTTAATAAATCCAAAAATGTCAACATTGCTCGATGTTTGATGAATTTAAACTTCGTACATATTATGATTTGCGGACTTGGAACATGCTGTGCTCACAGTGACTCTTGAATGGTAAGAGATTTTGGAAAGGAAAGGTTGCCAAATCACCGTAGACAACACGCACAATTTTCGTATTGAACTGTGTGTGTTGCATGTGTTTTTATACTGTACAAAAAGTGATCATTATCATGTGGATTACATTACACCGCCCAACAGCATCGTCTTTTCCTCAAATTTAGCTTTGAAGCATGTATGTAGAGTCACTGTATTGAAGGCCTAAAAATGTTTGATTGGCGTAACATAAAAAAACATTAGAGGAGGGAAGTAGGGATTTTTTTTGGTAAATTCTAAATGTTAATTTTACATTGGGGAAAAAACTCCCTCCCTCATCAATTCATGACATTCCTCTGGAAGAAAACCAAAACATTAATTTTATACGACCTAATAAAATAATGATAATACATGTATGAACAAACATGTGTAAGAGAGTAGATTATGAAGATCACTGGGCTTTAAAATACTATACCAATAATATTTTAGATCATTATTTAATTTTTACATCCAGATTTAGTTTTTATCGCCCCAAAAAGGCCAACAACCCATATACACAAAATCGCCCTGTGTTACAAGAATAATATAAAGGGGTGTACATTAATACCATCTGACATTTATGATAAGTATACTGTTGTAATATTGCAAGTATCACAATATTTCTTAAATTCTTTCATTTATTAACATATACAAACTGGCACCTGTACCTGAACTGGTCTACACCAACAAGTTAACACTAGAGATCATGGATGATATGGCCTGGATGTACTCCCCATCAGCTCACACTACCTGAAATCTCCTACTGGCAGTTGGATATCATACCAGTGCATTGTAATGGACCCGACTTACGACATAGTTGCCATTGAAGATCGAGTCATCAAGAATCCAGTGGTGTGCCCCTGCCAATAAGGAAAGGAACCCACCATTAAAACTTTTTTTTTGTAAGTGGCCACTTGGCCAGGCCAGCTCGTCAGATTATTTTCATTCTTTAGAAATATAAATGTACTTCAGACAAACAATTTGGCAGTATCAGGTCATTCCAGGGATAATACCAGTGCCAATGAAAAGAGTCAAGATACATTCAGACTGGTCTTACTTTATGGTGATGTTCCTCAAGGCAATGGCATTGGTCTTGTTTCATGTTTTACGGTATGATCATTGATCAATGATGCCATGGCTATTCCAAACCATAAACTTTGGTAGTATGTAGTTGATTTGTTGAGCAGGGTTGTTTGATTTAAATCACGCCGATATAAATCACTGATTTAAATCACATGAATTTTAAAAACAAATCATTGATTTAAATCAACTTTTTTCATTTTTTACCATATTTATTAATAAACTAAGTTAATTTCTTTCTTAAATTAACTGTTTTACATCATTTCTAATGCTTCTAATGCTTCTACAACTTTTGGGTACAATTACAATACCTCTATGATGACATTTTATCTATTGCTATAAATTCATCTTCAAGGTGCAGAATTCAACAGGTTTTCCCCATGATTTTTGCCAAAATTATTAATTTGAAATTTTCACATTTTAATTTTTGTAAATACCTGATATGATTGCGCATATGTCTAGCATTCCACTGGTCTCTTTTGAATATATTATGGTGTATAGCAGTACTTGGAATGAAAAAAAAGTATTTTTTAAGCTTTGATTTGTTTGGTTTTCCCCATGCATGTTAGCATAATTCAATTTTATATGTTGCTGGTCTGATGCTAAGCGGGGGCGGGTGGGGGTGTTGGGGGGGGGGGGGGGGGAGAAAATGTTAACCTTTTGCCAACAAATGTTAACCCTGACATCTTTTTATGAATTCCCCACATGTGATGCCCAAGGTTTTCCACTTCAAACTTGACATCGGTACAAATAAATAAAAACAAAATCAAGATTTCCCCCTATGCCCTCAAGAACCCCACAATTTTTCAGATTTCCTCAAATCCCAAATATTACACAGTCTGTTAAGGAGACTCGGAGCGGTGTCTGCGCTAACAGTGTTTGTGCTCAAATATTGAGAAAATTGAAGCCCTCACTCACAGGTTAAAAGGTATGGGTTCAACATCAATATCTAGCCTCATTGTAGGCCTAATGGGTTTTATTTTCCCCCCAATGTGCATGTTTTTGTTTCTTTTTTCTGGAAGGGGAAATACATATGGAAATATAAATGACCATCAGAAGCTTCCTTAATTAATTTCCTATAAAATCAATCAAACAAACGTTTTCCACAATATTGGCAAAAGGATAGAGAAGGTTGGCAGAAAACGCGTTTAAATGTCGGGTTATAAAGGGTATAAAAGCGTTTTATTACTTTCAAAATACTTACTGCAACGTATTTTAACATAATGTTATTTAAGTGTTGACGAAAATTAGTGGTAAACTGTTTGCAAAAAATATTTTACAATGACATTTTGACAACATTTTAAAATTGTTGTTGTGTTTTCATATAACATTTTAAAAACGTTTTTATGAACAACATCGCCTCGAAAGCGCTCCTGTACCCGTAAGCGAAGTAAGGGCCCGTTCACAAACACTTGTTAGAGGAGGCCTGATGCAAAAAGAGGAGGTCCCTTAAAAGTTTTGACCCTCCTGGGGGGGGTCTGAAAAAATTGACCACAAAAAAATTGAGTTCATATGCTTTTCTATGGGGTTGACCCATAATTTTCATGTCAAAAAGGGGGGGGGGGGGGGGCCGAAATGTTTGAGATCTGAAAAGAGGGGGCCCTAAAAATTTTTGCAGTGAATTTTTTTTGCATCAGCCCCCCTAACAAGTGTCTGTGAACGATCCCTAAATTAGTGGGTGTTAAATTATTCTCGTTTTATTACCACTACGTACATGTATTAATCTGCAATTCTAACATTTGGTTTGTTTGAATAACTGATAAAAATAAACATAATATACATAAAATACAATGTTTGTGTGTTTGTTGGTCAGTTGCCTTTAGGGGTGGTGCAATGAATAATTATGTGTACCCGGTGGTGAATTGTAGATGGGGAGCAAAAGGGAAGATGTTTTGGAAAGCCAAGGGCGGGGGGGGGGGCACAGATTTGTTGGCATGCCAAAATTGGGGAGGGGCAGCCGGCAGGCAATTTTTACCACAGATATTTGAGCACTGTTTCGATATAGGGCGTGGAAATATACTGGGGACAAGTTTTTTGTTGGATCAGTCCCAGCAAACAAAATCGTTTTAGACATCATTCGCAAAAGGTTGTCAGAAAACGTTTAAATGTCGGGTTATATAAAGGGTATAAAACATAGGCCTAATGTTATTTAAGTGTTAACAAGATATTACAAAAATGTTTGCAAACAATTGTCTACAAACAAAAACACTTTGAAATATTGTTGTGATGTGTTTTCATACATAACGTTTTATTTAAAACATTTTCATGTTCTTTATATAACCCGATATTTAACATGTTTAATGTTATTAAAACGTTTTTAAATAAACAAAAAACCAAAATATAACTTGTTTAAAACGTTTTAAAAACATTTTTGTGTTTCCTGGAGTGACAGCTATTAGGGACTAGGGTGTATGTATGTAGTGAAGTAAAAGTTCAAATAATTCAAAATTGCTTAAACAACTTACACGGACTTAAGTCCACAAAGTTCGGCTAAATTGTCAGTTCAAGTCAGAGCATGACCAGTAGGTTTTTGACCAGTAGGTTTTATTATGCGCTACAACATCTAAAGAGTGAACTTTATGTCCAAAACAAACAAACATGCTTTTTATGTCCAAAACCTACACTGGCCTGTTATCCCCCCAAAAAAATGGGCATTTTTATATACAAAAACTGACAAAGAACCAAAGAAGTGAACTTTTAATAAAATGAAATAAGAAGAAGCGGAAAACCGATGTCAACATTTAAAAAGGTTTTTTTAACATTTTATTTTATTGGTACAAGAGCACAAATAATTTGCATTAAATAATGCGAAGTTCAAAAGCGTTTTTTTTTTTTGCGGTAGGCCGATGCGGTAGGTTATTTTTGTAAAATGATTCAAAGGCAATTTACTTTTAAAAAGTAAACAAAAATGATTGTACTGATTTTCATTAACTAATGGATTATGATGATGGTCCAAAGGATCGAGTAACTTGGACAGAAACAATTACCCCGTCCCACCCCCCCGAAAAAACGAAAAAACAACTGACAATTCAATTTCCGGGTCAATTTTATAATAGGCCTACAAATTTCACCCATCTATAAAAAAAAACCATTTCTTGCTATCTCATGATCTGGTCTCTATACCGGAGTCAGTAGTTTTTGAATTGTTCTGAAATGAATGAAATATACATATTATTCTCATCTCCTCATTATAATGACCCATACAATGTAATTCAGGTGTGCTTTTGTTTACAAACACAAGGCGCCAGCGACACGTGCTTTTGTTTACAAAATAGACCTACAACACACAACAGGTCAAAGGTTAAATCATTCGCGAATTTGATTGGTTATCGCCGCGTCGTCGCCGTGAAAAGTTGAACTTTTTTCAACTCGGCAAAGACGTCGCCGCGACGTCTGCCGATGGACAGCGATGCCAAATCTCATCGCTGTGACGTCACTCAGAGATAGTAGAACAACGTCGGCCGATGTCGGCAGACGGAAAAAGACGTAGTATGAACCCACCATAACCGAGGCCACGAGCTAATACACTATTCTGAGCATCAGATAATTTGTATTTCGACAGATTTGTCACTAAAACGTGAGTTAAAAACTTCGTTTTTACTTAGGAATTGTTCAAAATGAACAAAATTTACAGTTGAATTCTACATTCCTAATGAACTTGTTCAAAAAAAAAAAAAAAAAAAAAAAAAAAAAGAAAAAGTGAACATTTTTGTAATTTCGGGTTTTTTCGGGGGGGCAATAGTTTTGACTGAAATGGTGCGATAGTTTTGACTGGAGTGGGGTATATATACAATTGTATATTAATTACACATGTATGAAAACAAAGTAAATAAATACAAAGCAGTAAACATTATCAAGAGACAAGGCATCTTTCAAAGATGTTGGACACATTTTCAAAGATTTACTCAATCGCACATTTTAGGTTTAAAAACAATAATTAATCTGCAAGTTCATGAATAATTGATAAACAAAAACAATACCTTTTGTACTAAAGCAGCTGTAATGTTATGTTACCATGGTTACCTTCAGTGGTGGCGCCAGGAATTTTTTTGGGGGGCATTATGGGGGCAAAGTGAATTTCAGGAGGGAAAAATCAATTTTGCGCAAAATAACCGCAAAAAGTGGAAATTTTTGTAATTTTGGGTTTTTTATGGGGGGCAACAGGGGGGGGCAAGAGTTCTGACTGGGTGGGCGATGCATTTGTCCCCCCTGGCACCGCCACTGGTTACCTTCTACTCATGACTGTATCATACAAAGCAGCTCACCCAGCTGTTGCAATAAGCAGAGTGGTCTTTTTGAACATATTTTTGCACTTTTATCAGTATCTTGACCAGATAAGGAAACAGCAGTGAGTGATGAATAAGGGCTAAAAAAGATTGGTATTGCCAGCCCTTTTTGACCAACCCTAAAATGTAAAATGTGACAAATTGTAGTTAGGCGATCCCAGTTCAATTTGGCTGCCTTATCTTCCCCTGATAATAATAGTACAGAAAAGATGTGACATCACAAAAATCACTCCCCATGGCATATAAATTCATACAGCTGATATTGGCTTCAATGGGTTTATCAGCTTTTGCTATATGTGCAGTGGTGTAGCCAGGGGGCAAAGGGCAGCTCCCCATGTCCATGTGAGAAGTCTTCACCCCCACCCCTGTGGGAGGCCTTTTTGTAATTTTTAGCCTATTTTTGACCATTTTCATCAAAGTTTTCCCCCTGGATATTTACCTTGCCCCCTCTGAAAAAGTCCTGGCTACGCCACTGTGTCTGTGTATTGTGTTCTTTGTCATAATGGATCACTTCTGATGCCAAAGTTCCCAACTTTCTTTCAACATTTATGTCTCAAAATTTTATCTCAAGTTAGATTTTGTACCCAGTGCAATCTAAATCCATTCTAGATAAGTAGAAGTACATTGGAGTTGAAGAACCGTGTCCTGCATATATAGAGCATGATTGGGAAATACTCAAAAGGTAAAAACACAAATAGGAGGCCATATTTTACACATCAAACCAAAATTAACTTGAAGGAAGACTATTGGCTATTGGAAAAGTATTGGGCTATACTGTATAGTGTGTATGCCTATGTACAGCAAACCCCATGCAGTGGGGTTTTCCACTTTAGATTTAAAACTTTTGCAAACTTATAAGACAGATTCACCAGTAAACCTATTAAATGTTAAAGATCTAGCTACTACTTTGGTATACCGTATTAATGATAACATTTTGAATACTGTGACTCGAAAAAAAAGTTAGTTCAAGGGAAATTCACATTATGGGTAACCCTAGTATTTTGGAGCATAATTCAGGTTTATGGATTATATGGTTTGTGTAGATTGGATTTTAATTCAAAAATCAAAATAAACATGCAAGTCCTACGGGAGGTGATTTTGCTACGTAAGGCTGTGGACTATAGTGTCATCTTCCTGTAGTTTTCTTTCATTATGACCTTCCTCCTCTGTATCAAATTCCTGTTTCCACATCAGTACGACCATGCTTCTCCGTACCAAATGCCTGTTTCCATATATCGGTATGATCATGCTGTTCCTCCGTTTTCACCTCTTTTCATTGATTTAACTGTTCCATCTTGTTTCTTCCAAGTTTTTCTGTTCTTCTTTCTTCTCATGATCTTTCACTCTCCAGCTGGAAGCGAACCCTTTCCCACAGGTGAAACACGTAAATGGTCTGGTGTGATAATTCATGTGTGCTCGCAAGTCACCAGTAGTTGCACATATTTTATTATGTACATCAGATGTCACAAACGTTGGGATTATCCAGGCTTTCATTGGTATTATCCAGGCTTTCAGGTTTGTTATGCATCTTCTGATGATCTTTCACTCTCCAGCGGGTAGCGAACCCTTTCCCACAAGTGAAACACTTAAATGGTCTGGTGTGATTTTTGATATGTGCTTGCAAGGCACCAGCAGTTGCACATATTTTACTACAGATGTCACAAACATTGGGATTATCTTTGGTATGTGTCACCTTCTTATGAATATTCAACATCTCAGAGGTGCGAAACTGTTCACCGCATTCTGCGCGATCTGTACGGCAGCTCTCCTGTGTGGATTCTCACGTGTCTTTTCCATGTTTGCAACAACGTAAATGATTTATCGCAAAATTTACATGTGTATGGTGTCTCTTTGTGTGGCTTCGCATGTGACCGGTCAACGTATTGCCTGCTTCAGTGTTGCCATCTTGTGAGTCTTTCGGTGCTACCTTTTCAGGTTTGTTATGGGTCTTCTGATGACGTTTCAATTTCCAGCGGTCAATGAACCCTTTCCCACAAGTGAAACACATGAATGGTCTGGTGTGATATTTCATATGTGCTCGCAAGGCACCAGCAGTTGCACATATTTTATTACAGATGTCACAAACATTGGGATTATCCAGGCTTTCATTGGTATTATCCCGGCTTTCAGGTTTGTTATGCGTCTCTTTGGTGTGGCTTGGCATGTGACCGGTCAACGTATTGCCTGCTTCAGTGTTGCCATCTTGTGAGTCTTTCGGTGCTACCTCTTCAGGTTTGTTATGGGTCTTCTGATGACGTTTCAATTTCCAGTGGTCAGGGAACCCTTTCATACAAGTGAAACACATGAATGGTCTGGTGTGATATTTCATATGTGCTCGCAAGGCACCAGCAGTTGCACATATTTTATTACAGATGTCACAAACATTGGTATTATCCAGGCTTTCATTGGTATTATCCCGGCTTTCAGGTTTGTTATGCGTCTCTTTGGTGTGGCTTGGCATGTGACCGGTCAACGTATTGCCTGCTTCAGTGTTGCCATCTTGTGAGTCTTTCGGTGCTACCTCTTCAGGTTTGTTATGGGTCTTCTGATGATCTTTCACTCTCCAGCGGGTAGCGAACCCTTTCCCACAGGTGATACACTTAAATGGTCTGGTGTGATAATTCATATGTGCTTGCAAGGCACCAGCAGTTGCACATATTTTACTACAGATGTCACAAACATTGGGATTATCTTTGGTATGCGTCACCTTCTTATGAATATTCAGCATCTCTGTGGTGCGAAATTGGTTACCGCATTCTGCGCATTTGTACGGCAGCTCTCCTGTGTGGATTCTCACATGTCTTTTCCATGTTTGCAACAACGTAAATGATTTATCACAAAATTGACATGTGTATGGTGTCTCTTTGGTGTGGCTTCGCATGTGACCGGTCAACGTACTCCTAGATACAAACCGAGCTCCACAATATGGGCAGAGATGTGGCCTGTGGTTTTTATGTTTGGCTGCGATGTGTACGCTTAAGCCACTGCTACTGCTAAAACCTTGTTTACATGTTGTGCATTGAAATGGCTTAACTGTAGAATGAACAGCCCTTTCATGGATTTTTAAACATTCTTTACTTACGTATGTTTTACCACATGCAACACATAAACACGCAAATGGGTTTCCATTATCAGAATGAACTGCCATGATGTGGTTTTTCAGTGTCTTTTTGTCCAAGTAACTTTTGTCACAATGTTCACAAGGAAAACGTTCAGGTGGTGTTGGTCCATGATTCCGACGTTCATGGACCAAAAGTTCGTACCGTCCTCTATAACTTGACCCACAATGGGCACAAACAAATGGTTTGGGAGCCTCATCGTTTCTGGTGCGTCCCTTATCCTTGTCCAAACAAATGTGTTTCTTAAAACTTTTCTCATGCTTAAATCCTGTAGTGCACAATTGACATGTGTAGAGTACAGTATCACTATGTTTCCTTTTGTGAAGCTTCAGAATATTCTTTGTTTGACAATGTTGGCCGCATTCATCACATTTATATTTGCCATCATGCCACGCCATGTGTGCATTCAGACTTGACCTAATTGCGAACCGTTTGTCACACCTAGTACATGAGTATGGCTGAATTTTGTAGTGACATATGACATGGTTTGGTACACTGCAACTCTTTGTGAAGACGTTATCACATATGGGACAATTGTTCGGTTTTCTGTGAGTTTTGTCTTTCTTGATGTGCTCTATAAGTTTATTCAGATCTGTGAAGGACTTCTGGCATTGTTCACATGGATAGGGCTTGTCTGATGTGTGAGAATGTTTATGAATTTCCATCGTAGGTTCATCCTGAAAACATTCCCTGCAGACGGACATTGGTGCTGTCTTTCCTCGAAACCACACCAGTTTCTTTAGAAACCACACAGCTTTCCTTAGACACCACACCCCTTTCCTTGGACACCACACCCCTTTTCTTAGGAAGCACACTGCTTTCCTTAGAAACCACATCCTTTTCCTTAGAAACCACACCCCTGTCCTTAGGAAGTACACCCTTTTGTTGCTTTGAAGAAGATGCTTCTTCCATTTTGATTTGATGAATTTTGTTGTCACTTTTTTTGGAACAATTTGGACTGGAAGAATTATTTCCATTTTTCTCTGTAAAAGCAGTAGATACTTGTTTCTTATTCTTAGAGGACTTTTTAATACCACCTTGTGTGCCAATCTCAACTTCATTCATGTGCATTTTGGTGTGGTGCCTGATCAATCGCTTGGGGTCCAAAAAAGACAGCTTGCAAGAAATACAAATGTACTGAATTTGACCGCCTCCTAGTGTTGACTCGCTACTGACCGGAGTCGGATCAATGTCGTTTCTATTTTCCCTGAATACTTCTTTGACAATGGTACTTGCAGTACCTGTATCATCGGAAGAGGGCCTAGATTTTGTGCATATGGATTCATGTCCTGTGGCAATACAGTTTCTTTGGTCTTTGTCATTATATTGATTTGCTGTGGTGCCAGCTTCTTCAAAATTCTTGCCAGATGTTCTTCCATAATCTTTGGGCTGCTCACTGTAAAAAAAATAAAGATGATTTCAAACAAGTTAGCATGCTGTTTGAAGTGACATTCACTCACAAGATGCAAGACCTCTCCCAGGTCCCCAAACATTTGGTATGATTCCCGACCACATTAAATCTTTTCAAAACCAACTTGCAAACTCTTTGTTTTAATTTTGTGATATATACACCAAGCCAAGGTCATATCTTAAAATCCTGTTCATCAAAATGAACCAAAATTACATACAGGATTACTTCAATACTCTACTCTAAACATCATGTATGTCAGTAACCAAGCAGTTGTCCAACTGACACAACAGCAAAATGCACAGACATGGAACAGCTTCCTGGACCACAATCACAGTCTAATACTACATGTAGTAACTGGCACCACACAAGAAATCTGTGAGAATGTGAACAAGGTCCTTGCACACAGATGTTAATTCCCAAAAAGTAAGTGGAATAGTGTGGAACAAGACCTGTTTCTTAAAGAAAATGTATGAAAAGCAGAATGCAGCACTGTTTTGTAAATTATCATCTGTTCCATGATTCTCACAGATTTCTTGTGCTGGTGCCAATTATTGGGCAGTGTGAATGTGGTCCAGGAAGCTGTTCCATATCAGTGCATTTTGCTGTTGTTTAAGTTGGACAACTGCTTGGTTACTGACATGTGTTTAGGCAATCCTGTGTGTAATTTTGGTTAATTTGGATGGACAGGATTTTAAGATATGACCTTGTGACACCAAAATTGTTGTCATGTGTGTTGACCACCTGTTGATGTATGTTTACATTTGATGTGCCTTCTATCAATTAGTCTAAGATAAAACTGTCTTTTATTACAATGTATGCTTACTTTAAACGCATGGATCATGGATGACATAAGTCAATTGATTAGATGGATGGTTTAAACCCGAGTTGGTTGAAATAGTCTTGTAATTTTACATAATATCACACCCTAATTTTTGTGGGACCAAAAAGTACTACAGACTGACACCAAAAGAATTAGGGTACAGGTACCGGTTATATTCACCCCTGTATATCCTAAACATAGTAAGCAAAAAGTCAAATATAAACCAGCAGCAAGTACTTGAACCCTTTAGCTCTGATTTAAGACCTCATTTTAATATTCTAATCAATGGCAAGAACAGCGCTAGTTCTCTTGTTTGAGAACGCTTTGTGTACAAATCAAATCAAAAGGGCATTCAAATGGAACAAACTGCAGGTTTTGAATCGGCATCTTCCTTGGTATTTTGGATCACCCTGTCTTTATTTCTGGACTGATTTCAAAGAATGAGGAAAATCCACACTACCCCTGTGGAAGATTTTGGAAATATCTTCCACAGATGGAGTATGGAATGGAATTAACACATTACATGTAGGCAGCTCTATTTGAAACTCACTCTCCCTCAGGGTAAGATTCAGGTTGAATCTTTCTCAGAGAGTGAATGAAATTCAAATGGAGCTCCCTAAAGATACTTCCAAAATCTTCCAGAGGGGTAGTGTGGATTCTAAATAAAATAGCCCATTGTGTCTTACCTTTCAGTCTGTTGTTTATCACAATTGGTCCCCTGACACTCTGTGGCATGCTTTCTGAGACTGGTCTCACTTGCACAACTGACACCACATAACACACATTTGAAGGAATCTGATAACTTGCATTCATCATGTTTAGAATCAAGACGTGTGTGAGTACTGTTTGACGATATATCTTGGTGTGTCCTTTCATGGCTTCGCAGTAAAGAATCATCTTCAAAAGTTTCGCCGCATTTAAGACACACCTTGGAGACGACGCCAGGATGAACTTTTATGACATGCTCCGTGAAGAGCTTTGTGTTTGGAAAAAAAGCATCACAGTAAGAACATTTAAAGTTGACAATTTGAGAGTGAACATCAAGAGTCCCATCATCTGCTCTAGCGTCTATTGTGCAGTCATGTTTAGCTTTGAACTGTTTTGATGAAATGTGATTGGACGTCATATTGCTGCTTGAAAATTGCTTGAAAATCTTACACAGAAATAGTCACAGATGCTTTGTTTTCCATGGATCTGAAGTCTGTTGTACGTGCACAATGCTGAGTTGGTTACAGATTCTGTAAAAAATAAAGGAAGTTTTGGTCAACTTTTCAGCGTCAAGGCGCGACGCATTGACTCGCCAGGCCGCGGTAAAGGATTCTCAATTAGCCCAATTTTTTTGGGCGGATTTACCCAAATTTAGAACGCAAACGCGCAAAACACCCAGTTGGGCGGAAAAGCACTTCAGGAGTTCCGGTACTTACTGGGAAGATACTGACCGATCAATAAATTGTCACATCGAGCCGAAATTTCGGATATGGATAGGTACGGTAACGGGAAAAGCATGTTGACCGGGTGGTTTTCGAAGGGCCTCTCGTGGTCAAAGGTCATCTAGGGGGGAAAATACCCCAACTGGATAGCAAAAGCAGCAGCAAGTGGATACAAATATGTGTACTGGGCAACTCTGGACATGTTTCATCCAGCTTTTGGCTATCTGCCCAGTTTGAAATGCACTGTAATGTCTAACCAGAATGCATTGCTGCAAATGAATTCTATAAGCTTCCATACCCAAATAAGCGGCCATACCCCAATAAGCGCCCATACCCCAATAAGTGCCCACACCCCAATAAGCGCCCATAACCCAATAAGTGCCCATACCCCAATAAGCACCCATACCCCAATAAGCGCCCATACCTCAATAAGTGCCCATACCCATTAAGCGCCCATGCACCAATGAGCGCCTATATACCCCAATAAGCGCCCACATACCCCAATAATAGCTAAAGGGCCATTAGAGTCATTATAGCTGCAGGTGCACTAGTAATATAAATACAAGCTAAAACTGTTAGGGTTCGATAATGAACCCCACAAAACTAACCGACTACTATTGGAAAATGCCATACGGCCGGGCGGTTTCACAAGTTGCTGGCTCGATCATGTCATCCGCCGCCTGACTGTACCCACAAAGTTTCATGCACATATAATAGTTATTAGTAATTTGACCTCAGATGACCCCTGGATGACCCTGACATTTTAAAATGTTGACTGTACCCACCAAGTTTCATGCCCTGCAAAGGGGGTTAATTTGGTTAGAAACCCATATACAGGTGTCAACATTGGGGGTATGATTGTATGGACCATCCCCTATCAAAATATTGGGGGGATTTATCTGGGATCTAGACTACCGGTACCCTTATATGGCCCGGTTATATGGTCATTTAACTCAAAAAAACTAAAGCCTCCTTATATACTTCAGACCCACACAAGCACACATTTGGGATATGTGAGTACAATGGTACCACTTTTAATACACATGACTGCCCTTACACATGACTGAAGTGTGGTCACTTATTGATACTCGCCTGTTGTGTTTAGCGTTAATATATATGATGCCGGATCAGTGACCAATTTAATGGCGGAACCCCTTTATTCGAAACAATGGTACCACTTTTATGAATAGCCTGTCGCAACTTCTAATAGGCATCAAACGAACAAAAGATTACCGTATATAATCTATTGCGACTCTATTTCTATTTAAAAGCTCTTTGGTAAGTACTGTTTTTGAATTTTTTGTATGAATAGCGCACCATATGTTATGATATATACTACAAATGTCACTGCCTACGTGGTGTAACGGTTAATGTGATCCCCTCCCACGCAAATTTGGGGAAGTTACTGCCAATTATATTTTGTAACTATCTTGCAAATTACAGCAACATAACTTATTTTGTTTTTCTGTAAGTGCGAGTCAAAATTGGTCCATCGCCACAGTGCGCTTAATTGCCAGTGGCTGAGTTTAGCACTGCTCAAGAATGGCACAAAATATTCAAATCAGTAAGATCAGGTGAAAAACGTGGCCTACTGAGCTGTAATTTGGCAGAGTTGCCAGTAATACCTCTATCATACCCTCTGTAAAAAGGTTAAAAAATTGAACAAGTAGATCTCGAGTTACAAATTAAATCACCAGCTTCCCTTTGGAATTTTTATATTCCTTTCAAATCATGTTAAGAAGACACCTTTCTGAACATAAATGTGAAGTTTCGTGCTCATTCGATGTATTGTTCACCTGATCTTAACCCTAAACGTTTTCTTATATTTAGGCCTATAACATCTACAACTTGCTGCTGGCTATACCTTGTTTAGGACTTTCAAAAGAAGTACCTGAATGTGCAACCATAACTGTTTCAAAATAGCCCGCGATAGTCATGCAGGTAACTCCGAGGTCAAGCATTGAATTGGTTTGAACAAAGATACTCATAATGTATTGAGTGCTACTTTGGTTTGAATGAGGAATACTACAGGAATACACATGAGCATGATGAGGATAATCTCTATTGTTGTGAATGAGTCAATGACCTTCAAAACTTAAGATTTTGTTTACATACACCTACTAATTGGTCATATTAAACCCAATAACATTGAAACTCTTGGTTGTGAAAAAAAAGTTCACCTACTTAGTGCAATTTTGATTTTGTGCCATATCGGCTATCTTGGATGATTTTTGGCAAATGTCCTCTAAATGCATGATTTCAATGCCTTGGTTTGAAAAAATAAGTTATGCCAGTGACTAGTTAAGTGCCATTTCATAAGAAACCCTTTGATACTTTCACAATATGCTTGTTTCATGTTTGCAAATATGTTAAAATAAAGAAATATATAAAGGTAAATATATGCTTATGCCAATTTTGCTCCCAACTGCTATTTTTGGACCTTGTCATTTTATTTCGTTCCAATGACCGGTCAGAATGGGAAACTTTGATAATTCATAATTCGAAATGTTTTTGACCGATTTTGACCATTTAACCACCAAAATACTTCTGTTGATTAGTTCTACTCAGAAAACAATCTTTTGTAGCAATAGGGTCAACATGAAATTTTGATGGTTATCCCTACTTTTAGACCACCGAGCTATATAAGGTACAAATTACAAATTTATCATATTAAACTTTTGCAACAAGGTTAAACATGTTCTCATTCAACTGTACAAACATACCTTTTATTCCATCGAACAAGCTTTATTTTGTTCCAAAATTCATGTTTTTATAGCTATTTTTGACGTAAAAGAGCTGGTTTACAACAAAACCGGTGATGCCAGCTCCAAAGTTTTCGCGTAGCACAAGCGTTTGATGTACGCTTGTTTTGACGGTAATTTACGCTAGCGTATTGTGAATTTTCAAGCGCGTTTGACATCGTTTTACTGTGCGACGCAATTCTGCATATTTACATTGTTTATTCAAAATGGTGAATTTCTCGAAAAACATGATACATTTTACCCTGAAATTTCCCTCATTACTCAAAGCCCTGCCCGTTTTCACAATATTTTAGCTTCTTGGATATCATCGGAAATATAGATTAGTAATATTAGGTAGGTCACTGTATTTTTTAAGATTTTTTTAGATGATTTTTACAATGAAAAATTGACGTTTTAAGCTTCTTTTCAAAAATTGGTTTCTTTTAGCTTGTTAAAAAACAGGTTAAAAATCGTTTTTAGCTTGTTGGATATTTTTGCTATATAGTTTAAAGCTTGACTCCTTAGATAACACTTTTAGTTTAAGCTTGTTAGAATATTAAACCTTGATGAAATAGTAATATTTTAGCCCTATATAGCCCGGGTGGTCTAAAAGTCAGGATCGCCAAAATGTATACATTGCACTGGGAAATATATTTTGTGCATTTTTTTTTCTGTAATGGGGCCAATAGAGCTAAAAACGCACCTTGGCTCGGGAAAAAATAATTGCGTCCAACGTGCAGGCAGTGTTGCCGTTATATTGTCTGTTTTGTTTACGCTTTTGGCTGTTGCCACATTGAATGTCGTCCACCATCGTCTGATATTTTCCAACCCCCCACCAATGAACACTCCCTACTGTCATGACCAGGTGGTGTATGACGTGCAGTCCCTAAATTCAGTAAATTTTCATCGTCAACCGTGTAATTGAATGGGATTATTTTGAAATTTTAAAATGCTTGAAATATCACAAAAACAAAACAAATAGGACTATGTTGATAAATAATATAAATACAAGCTAAAACCGTTGGGGTTCGATAATGAGCCCCACAAAACTAACCGAGTATATGGAAAATGCCATACGGCCGGGCGGTTTCACGAGTTGCCGGCTCGATCATGTCATCCGCCGCCTGGTCATGACTGTGAGCAATACTATTAGGGCTATTTCATTATAAATGACACGTTCACAAAAATGGCTTTTATCATATCTGGTTGATATAATTAGGGTGATAATGCAGTGTTATTAACTTAATTCTAAGTATGCCACAAACTACAAGCTACATGAGCATTTTTACAGAATTCTGTCTATTTTTTGTATAAAAAATTGCCAAAAGGTACATTTTAACCCAATTTTGGAGTCCCATTTCATTTTGCCCATGTATTCTGAATAAATTCTTTGAAAAATTAGGTACATTCTATGGCAATGTGCTTGTTGCAATGAAAATATGATATGTGTGGAACATCATGCAAGTTGAATGGTGAAAATTGGTGCAAAATGTTAAAATTCAGAGATTCTTGCAAAATTGGCATTTTATGTTAAATAAAAAAAATGAGTGTCCTCTCCAATTCATGCCTCCATTTTTGTTAACATTAAAGAGGAAATATAAACCCTTACCCTACCTGTATAATCTGTGTTATATTACCAATTGATGGGACAGGGCACTGATTGAGGAATTCATTTATTTTACATACAGTAGACCACTTGTTCTTGATACCACAGTTCCGCGTTAAAAATTTGTCCTCTCCAGAACTGAAGTTAATTACTAATTGTTGAAATAAGAAGGATTATATCATAGAATGTGAAATTTGTAGAGGAAGAGTGGTCTTCCTTCTACCAAGGTGGCACATGATTTGGTATTTGTTGCATTTTTGCAAGCCTGTATCCACGATTCTGTTTGCAATTTAACAAATGTCCTCTCCAGCACAATTATGTCATTTCCATGAATTGGTAAACAAACTAAAAAATAAAAATTTCAAAGAGCCAAACCCACAAGAAATTTTTGCATTTTATTGCAAATTATGCTTACAAACCACTTTAGTGTTCAAATTATTGTCCAGTTGTTGAGAACACATATGATATTATTCTGCATTGAACTTCGGTTAGCTAAAAATTGCAATATTCCTAATTTAACCAGAATATTAACCCTGTTTGTAGTGGAATTTAAATGCTGGAGATCTTTTATGCAATAATATTGATGCAATAATATTGATGCAGCTATTTCTAAAGTTAAAGTATGCTTTATTATGTGTTAAAAATGTGTCCTATCCAGAACAAATGACACAGGAGGGTCTTTTATTTTAGGTTTTCCATGACTAGTACAACAGATTGACGCAGAATACTCACTTATGCATCAGTGTAGCTATTGGGCAGGACAAAATGACTATTTCATGAATTTTTCATGTGAAGATAAAGTTTATCCTTAAAATATGTAGTAATTTTGCACCATTTATCTGGATTAGTATCAATTTACTAATTGTTTTATATTGAAACTGGCATATTTAAGACACTGAAGTGTAAAGGAACATACAACAATTATTACAGACTAAATATGAATAAGTATGAACCCAATGTTGGTTACATATACTCTTTCAAAGTTGTGTATTAAATTGTTTAAAAAATGTCCCTCCAGACGGCAGCTATGTTTTACACAGCAAAAATTCAATTTAATTTTTTAATGGTTCCTGAGGGTTTGACGCTCTAATATTTTGAGAATTATTGACACACCATCTGAACTTTGAAATGATAATGAATTTGCATGAAATAAATGAGTTTGAATTTTGACCCCTTTTGGGACTCAATGTTGTCATTTATAATGAAATAGCCCATTTAGGGGCTGTGCAATAATTATGAGCCCTGGGGAGGGTAAAATTGGGGGGCAAGAAATTTTGGCGAGACGAAAGGGGGGCAAGCAATTTTTGGCAAGCCGAGAGGGGGGGGCAAGCGATTTTTGCACGCATTCACGGGCACCTTTTTAATAAAATGCTTTAAAAAGGCTTAGGAAAACAGTGCGGAAAGCGCTTAAATATGCAAATTTTCCTGCTCGCTGCGCTCATAACATACATCTAGACCATTTAAAGTTTGAATTTGGGATCCCAAAATTTGGCATGTTCAAGGGGAGGGGCAAAGAATTTTTGGCGGGCCGAGAGGGGGGGCAAGCGATTTTTGGCGTGCTGAGGGGGGGCAATCGACTTTTGGCGAGCCGTTTGGAAATTTAACCCCGGGGCTGATAATTATTGCACAGCCCTTAGTATTAGAAAAGCTAGAAAAGCTTAAAATCATCGTCTTTTACAAAGACAAAGTCTTTTGACAAAGTATCACATGCATTAATGTCTCCATACAAAATCTCTTTGAATACTTAATGTGTTTAATGCGCTATACGATAAAACTAAAAAATAAGCGTATACCAGCTTACCAGTCAGTATAGTCAATAAATAATCCATGAAAACAACTCAGACCTTGAACTACCGACATGACCGATACAAAATTTATATGGAAATCTATGGAAATCTAATATACCCCGAAATAAAGCAACTTTTAATATTAATGAAGTGACGTCATCACCGTGTGATATTCATGCATGTTACTGTTTAGAGCCAGGGGAATTTGGTAAATACTAAAACTAAAAGTTAGTAAAAAAAAAATCGTTTTCCCCTTTTAGCATGCAAAAATGCTAGCTTCCCCTTTCAGCTTGCCAAAAAAAGTGACGGTATATGGCCCCTCTTTTAGTGAAGTCAACTATAGGCCTACCCGATGACCGGGGCACTCCTACTTTGGAGGTGAGGTGGTGCGTATGTTGGGCTGTTAAGACCCCTTATTTCAGCATCGCTGTCACCCAAAGACCCCATATTTTTTACGAACACATGCTCTGTCACCTGAAGACCCCTTATTTTTCCATTTGATCTGTCACCAAGACCCTTATTTTTCAATTTGAACAGCAAATTTCAGTTTATCACTGATTTTGTTACTTAATATTTTGAAAAAACAAAGAAATTTGAGGCCATTTAGAAGTAGAAATTCGCTGTTCTAGGTTTCTGTGGCCCTGTTTCGGCTCTCACCCGAAGGTTCCATTTAAAAAAAAAAAAAAAAAAGGTCATGTACTGACCCAATGACCCCACATTTTTTACATTTTGCTCTCACCGAATCATGCTCTCACCCATTGACCCCATTTTTTTACATTTTGCTCTCACCGATTGCCCCTACACCTATATCCATTTCATATTGAAGTGCCACCCCACCGGCGATGATCCCCCTTTTTTTTAAGTCATAGCCGATGACCCCCTTTTTTGTTTTTTTCTACCCTCTGACCCCCTTTTTTCTAGAATAGCAACATCAAAATGCAACAAAATAATGCCGAAAACTTTCAAATTTTGCTCCATTTTTTCAAAATTTTCTATCCGCTGACCCTTTTTTTGAAACCTTATACTCAATGACCCCCTTTTTTCAAAATATTATACCCAATGACCCCCTTTTTTATTTTGTTTGTACCCAATGACCAACACTTTGTACGGCCCTACTTCGCAACTTGAAATGCACTTGTCTCTGATTGGCTGCCGAGGTGATCTGCTTTTGCCAAAATTTCTGAATGAACTTTGGCGCCATGTACGCATTGTTTAAAGAGCGGACAGACAGACCCACAGATTACCAGTATTATTATTAAATTATGTCTTACCTTGTTAGTGTTTCATTAAAAAGATGACAGAGAACATGAGCAAATACACAAATATTGTCCTGATATTTAGTAAAAGATGACAGAGAACATGAGCAAAAATACAAATAATATTGTCCTGATAGTGGTACTGGTATACTTTGGTGTAGTTGTAAAAGATGTGATCTCTGAACCCTTCTCCCAGCTCCCAGTACATTGTGGAACTGTATGTCTGGTAACCATGGTAACACTGGCTATTATTTTCTTATGTCACAGAGTAGCAACTGTCTTCCAATATATGTGGTTCAAGTGAAGTTCAGACTTTTTCATTAATTTCTGCATACCTGGTAGGCTGGTAGCTGAAAAAGTTCCATGACCTTCAGCATTTTAAAATATTATTTTATTCAAAAATTACCTACTTGCCTCTAAATCAGTAACAAAAATCATATTAAGCTACAAATGTAAACAAGAAATGTCTTTAAAAAGACAACGCCATGGATGAAGATCATGTTTCATAATTTTACATTGACAAGTACTTGGAATGCGAGTAATTTTTTGTGTGTAGCACATGCACAACTAAACCGGGTGGGAAATATCGCTACCACCAAATTATGACATATATTAGGTAATTCTCAAGAAGTTTCATGTTGAAAGCTAGATTTACACTAATTCATACTTATAACAAAGGGATCAATGGAAATCACATCCACCGAGTTTTGCAACAATCCAGCAATCTATATTCAGACGACCTTAAGCATGTTAAGAATGTTTGCTGCCTGAGGGTGATCATAAACAATTCATGACAATACAAATATCTATTCATCAGCAAAGTGGTTAACATAACTCCCTGGTAACTGGATCACGTACCTTTGACATTGGTACTACATGCCATAGACTTTGTGTTGCGATCATTGCCATTGTGGTGCAGAACTCAAAAGCGTGATCCAGTTGACATAGTGATAATCGGATTAAAAGTAACACTTCGCGGTGAATTATCAGTAACTGCTAACTTTGATATGACCATGATGGTTTTAATGCTTAATTGTGATTACGTTTAATGACATGACTCCGCCATGGCGGAAAAAGTTTTGGAGCTGTATGATAATGTGGTTTTTGATCACGAGGCACATGCATGTTTTTAAGACTTTCAATTTAATAGATATAATAATATATAATAATAAATTTTGGATTTATTAAACACCTTTCTCCAGATCTTAGAGGACTCAAAGTGCTGTGATTTCGCTGCAATGGTGAATCATCACAATCAGATGGCATCAACTAGATCCGCATTTAGATTGTAACATCCACCAATTATCTGTGCAGCTCCCCAAATTCCATTGGGTGAAGGAAGTTTTTGATAACCAAACAACTAATCACCGATTTTTGCGATACAGGAGGAAACCAGATATCCTGGAGAAAATATGCAAGAGCGAGCATGAAACCGGGATAAACCAAGTGCACATGAGTCCTTGGGCCACGCCGTACTACTTCACATGAACACACAATCATAGTAAAACATACACAAGGGTGATACATCAGTGCACACACACCTCGCTATACAATGTAGATATAACATAACATAATTTATTTTCCACATATGCAAAGTACAATAAAATCACAAGAAATCTATAGTACATTACTGAAAACATAGTGGAGGAGAACTGAGAAATAAGCCAAAGGCCTGTCAAGTCCCAGACTCCATTTACTCTAACATTTTGTAATCTAAAATAAGAGAGTCCTCATAAGAACATTTAAAAGTTAAGATTTCTGGAGTTTTTAACATGATTTGGGATATTGTTCCAAATCTTTACACCCTGGTAGCAAATAGATTTGTTGCCAATTTCAAGCTTATTATTTGGATATTCAAAGTCAGCAGCATATCTAGTGTTATAATTATGATTATCTGCATTAGTTGTAAACATATTGTTAAATGCTGGTGGCAACAAGTTGTTGCAGTATTTATACATGAATGTGCCAAAATTAAGTTTACATAAGTCAAAAATTTTGAGTTGGTTATATTTGATAAACAGTGGATTTGAATGACTTCTGTACTCACTATTACTAACTGCCCGTAGAGCACGTTTTTGTAATATGTGAAGTTTATTTTTACCAACACTGCCTGCACTACTCCAGGCAGTAATACCATAGTTAATTATGTGAAAGGACCAGTGTATTATAAAGGGTTACAAGTGCTGTTTCAGGAAGATATATTTTGACCAATACTACTTGAACATTTTTTTGAAAGTTCATCAATATGATTTTTCCAAGTCAGATTTTGATCGATAGTAACACCTAAGAATTTAAATGCATTGACATGATTTATTTCTGTGTTATCAAGTGAAAGTTTTAATTTGTCATTAACTTGATTAGTTTTATTACGAGTTCCAAATAGCATATAACTTGTTTTTTTAAGATTAAGAGAAAGTTTATTTGACATAAACCATGTGCTTAATTTACTTAGACCATTACTCATAATATTATTAAGTGTTTCAATATTTTGATGTGTTATAAAAGCACTTGTGTCATCTGCATAGAGAATAAATGATAATTCAGGAACAGAATTTGGAATGTCATTTACATATATTATGATACCTAGAGGTCTTAGAATTGAACCTTGTGGCATTCCAGAATTGGTTTTGTTGCAGATGTATGGCTGTTGTAATCAACAAACTGTTTTCTATTAGTGAGGTAATTTTTGAACCAATCCAAGACAGTACCTCAAATTCCATAATGTGCCATTTTATCCAAGAGGATATCATGCTTTATAGTGTCAAATGCCTTGGAAAGGTCCAAAAATACACCAGCAGTTGTTTGATTATCATTTGCAGCATGTACAACGACGCTGTGTGGTGAAAAACATACCCTTTTAGACGTTTTTCTTGGACATGGGTGCGTAAGCAAGTCAAGTAGTGAGTGACCCCCCCCCAGGGGTGCCAACTGCCATTATGTATCCTTGAGGGGCACCATTATGTATCCTTATTAGCCCTGGGTGCCATAACCCCTAGCCACTGCACAACTAAAATAGTAAATATCCACAACTCAATATATTGGACAGGTCTGCCTATCTTCATCTAGTCTACTGTAGTAGACCCTTTTCATTTATAATCACTGTTATTTGACCTTCCCCCTCTGACCACGGATACCATGGAAGCGCCATCTGTGCTGTTCTGAGCCAATAGCTAAATCTTCAAGTTGAGGGCTCACTTCGAAAACTGCTCCCCGCCGAGAACTGCCACCCCAGGAGGAGCGGTTCTCGGCTGGGAGCCACCAACGTTAAAGATTAAAAGCTATGCTGTTGGATCAGAATAGGAAAGATGGCGTTTCCCATGCATGAACAGAGAGGGGACAACAGATAACAGTGATGATAAATGAAAAGAGTCTACTACAGTAGACTAATCTTCATCTATCACATGGTAGAGGATAGTAAAAACAATAAATTCATATCGTCTATTCTCTATCCATTCTCTTTTTAATACCAAAATGCAAAAATATGATTTTGATGATTTTTTTTTATTTCTTAACTCAACGAATCAGTGATATAGTCTGGGCCTTACGTCATTTGGTGAGAAGTTCATGTTTATTTGTTTGTTCCACTGAAATCCAATCTACATCAGTGACATGCACTTCATTAGTGGCTTAAGCGCTTCATAAATGTTTCTTTATTATTATTATTATTATTATTATTATCATTATTATTATATTAAAAAATCAACATGGTCCGATGCGAGGCGAGTTCGCTACGTAAGGCTGTGAACTAATAGTGCCTGTAAGATATCACTTGTCATTATTCCACAATCTTTTGGATCTTTCCTTTCTGCAGAAATTGGATATTCTACTACTTCTGTGTCATCTTCCTGTAGTTTTCTTTCATTATGACCTTCCTCCTCTGTATCAAATTCCTGTTTCCACACCAGTTTTGTTTCAATATGACCATGCTTCTCGGTAGCAAATGCCTGTTTCCATATATCGGTATGATCATGCTGTTCCTCCATTTTCACCTCTTTCCTTTGATTTAACTGCTCCATTGTTTCAGCAGAGTTTTGCTGTTCTTTTGTCTTGACTTGGCTTAATTTGCTTTTATTCTTTCGCTTTTCTTTGCGTTTCCTTTTTAGCCGGAGTTTCTTGTTGCCTGCTTCTGTATTGCCATCTTGTGAGTCTTTCGGTGCTACCTTTCCAGGTTTGTTATGTGTCTTCTGATGATCTTTCACTCTCCAGCGGGTAGCGAACCCTTTCCCACAAGTGAAACACTTAAATGGTCTGGTGTGATTTTTGATATGTGCTTGCAAGGCACCAGCAGTTGCACATATTTTATTACAGATGTCACAAACATTGGGATTATCTTTGGTATCGTCACCTTCTTATGAACATTCAGCATCTCGCGGTGCGAAACTTGTTACCGCATTCTGCGCATCTGCACGGCAGCTCTCCTGTGTGGATTCTCACGTGTCTTTTCCATGTTTGCAACAACGTAAATGATTTATCGCAAAATTTACATGTGTATGGTGTCTCTTTGGTGTGGCCGCATGTGACCGGTCAACGTATTGCCTGCTTCAGTGTTGCCATCTTGTGAGTCTTTCGGTGCTACCTTTTCAGGTTTGTTATGGGTCTTCTGATGACGTTTCAATTTCCAGCGGTCAATGAACCCTTTCCCACAAGTGAAACACATGAATGGTCTGGTGTGATATTTCATATGTGCTCGCAAGGCACCAGCAGTTGCACATATTTTATTACAGATGTCACAAACATTGGTATTATCCAGGCTTTCATTGGTATTATCCCGGCTTTCAGGTTTGTTATGCGTTTCTTTGGTGTGGCTTCGCATGTGACCGGTCAACGTATTGCCTGCTTCAGTGTTGCCATCTTCTGAGTCTTCCGGTGCTACCTTTTCAGGTTTGTTATGCGTCTTCTGATGATCTTTCACTCTCCAGCGGGTAGCGAACCCTTTCCCACAAGTGAAACACATGAATGGTCTGGTGTGATTTTTGATATGTGCTTGCAAGGCACCAGCAGTTGCACATATTTTATTACAGATGTCACAAACATTGGGATTATCTTGGGTATGCGTCACCTTCTTATGAACATTCAGCATCTCCGCGGTGCGAAACTTGTTACCGCATTCTGCGCATCTGTACGGCAGCTCTCCTGTGTGGATTCTCACGTGTCTTTTCCATGTTTGCAACAACGTAAATGATTTATCGCAAAATTTACATGTGTATGGTGTCTCTTTGGTGTGGCTTCTCAAGTGATACGTCAAGCGTAACTCTGGATACAAACCGAGCTCCACAATATGTGCAAAGATGTGGCCTGTGGTTTGTATGTTTAGCTGCGATGTGTACGCGTAAGCCACTGCTAGTGCCAAAACCTTGTTTACATGTTGTGCATTGAAATGGCTTTACCGTAGAATGAACAGCCATTTCATGGATTTTTAAACATGCCTTACTCACGTATGTTTTACCACATGCAACACATAAACATGCAAATGGGTTTCCATTTTCAGAATGAACTGCCATGATGTGGTTTTTCAGTGTCGTTTTTTCCGAGTAGCTTTTGTCACATTTTTCACAAGGAAAACGTTCTGGTGGTGTCGGTCCATGTTTCCGACGATTATGGGCCAAAAGGGAGTCCCGTCTTCTAAAACTAGACCCACATTGGGCACAAACTAATGATTTGGGAGCCTCGTTTCTGGTGCGTTTATAATCCTTGTCCAAGCAATTGTGTTTCTTAAAACTTTTCTCATGCTTAAATCCCATATCACACCATTGACATGTGTAGAGTACAATATCACTATGTTTCCTTTTGTGAAGCTTCAGAATATATTTCGATTGACAATGTTTCCGCATTCATCACATTTATATCTGCCATCATGCCACGCCATGTGTGCCCGCAGAGTTGTCTTAAACGAGAACAGTTTGTCACACTTGGTACATGAGTAGGGCTGTAGTCCAAAGTGACTTCTAACATGTTCTGGTAAACTTCTTTGCCTGCATTTGAAGAATGTATCACATATGGGACAATTGTGTGGGTTTGGATGAGTTTTGTCTTCTTTAATGTGCTCTATTAGTTTGGTCAGATCTGTGAAGATCTTGTGACATGGTTCACACGGATAGAGCTTGTCCGATGTGTGCGAGATTTGAAGTATTTTCGTCGTATCCATAGATTTCTTTTGTTGATGTGAAGCACACGCCTCTTCCTTTGTTGCTGTATGAATTCTGTTGTCACTTTTTGAGGTACTTTGAACATTAGATGTTACCATTTCCTTTCTCTTCGCGTCATTATGCGACTCTTTGTGAAGTTTCAGAATATACTTTGATTGACAATGTTGGCCGCATTCATCACATTTATATTTGCCATCATGCCACGCCATGTGTGCTCTCAGAGTTGTCTTAAATGTAAACCGTTTGTCGCACCTAGTACATGAGTATGGTTGAATCTTGTAGTGACTTATAACATGTTCTGGTATACTGGAACTGCTTTTGAAGACTTTATCACATATGGGACAATTGTTCGGTTTTTGGTGAGTTTTGTCTTCTTTAATGTGCTCTATTAGTTTAGTCAGATCTGTGAAGGACTTGTGACATTGTTCACATGGATAGGGCTTGTCTGACGTGTGAGAATCTTTATGAATTTCCATCGTAGCTTCATCCTGAAAACATTCCCTGCAGATCGGACATTGGCGCCGTCTTTCCTCGGAAACCACATCAGTTTCTTTAGAAACCACACCGCTTTCCTTAGAAACCACGCCCCTTATCTTAGAAACCACACTCCTTTCCTTAGGAAGTACACCCTTTTGTTGCTTTGAAGAAGATGCTTCTTCCATTTTGATTTTATGAACTTTGTTGTCACTTTTTGATGAACAATTTGGACTGGAAGAATTAGTTCCCTTTTTCTCTGTAAAAGCAGTAGATACTTGTTTCTTATTCTTAGAGGAGTTTTTAGTTTTAGTACCACCTTGTGTACCAATCTCAACTTTGTTCATGTGCATTTTGGTATGGTGCCTGATCAATCGATTGGGGTTCGAAAAAGACCGCTTGCAAGAAATACAAATGTACTGAAACTGACCGCCTCCTACTGTTGACTCGCTACTGACCGGAGTCGGATCAATATTGTTTCTATTTTCTGTGGGCTCTTCTTTGACATGAATGGTACTAGTTGTATCTGTTGCATCATCGGAAGAGGGCTTAGATTTTGTGGATATGAATTCATGTCCTGTTGTAATACAGTTTCTTTGGTCTTTGTCATTGCATTGATTTGCTGTGGTGCCAGCTTCCTCGAAATTCTTGCCAGATGTTCTTCCATAATCTTTGGGCTGCTCACTGTAAAAAACAAACCAAGATGATTTCAAACAAGTTAGCATGCTGTTTAAAGTGACATTGACAAGATGCAAGAACTCTCCCAAAACATTTTGGTATAATTCTCGACCACATTAAATCTTTTCAAAACCAACTTGTAAACTCTTTGTTGTTTTAATTTTGTGATATACACAAAGCCAAAAAAGAAACTTATAATTTTTCACAAGGTCATATCTTAAAATCCTATTCATCAAAATGAACCAAAATTACACACAGGACCACTACTCTAAACACATGTCAGTAACCAAGCAGTTGTCTAATTACGAAACTTCATTTAGATTCTTCCAATTTTGTTGGCGAGAATCTTTGCCTGGTACATATGGGTAGAGGGACCCTCTGAGGGAGTATGAATTTCAAATGGAATTAACACATTAGGCAGCTCCATTTGAAACTCACTCTCCCTCAGGGGAAGATTCAGGTTGAATCATTCTCAGAGGGTGAATGAAATTCAAATGGAGCTTCCCAATGTGCTCATTAAATTAGAAATTCCCCTGTGGAAGATATTTCCAAAATCTTCCAGAGGGGTAGTGTGCATTTTCAATGGAATAGCCCATATTGTGTCTTACCTTTCAGTCTGTTTATCACAATTGGTCCCCTGACACTCTGTGGCATGCTTTCTGAGACTGGTCTCACTTGCACAACTGACACCACATAACACACACTTGAAGGAATCTGATAACTTGCATTCATCATGTTTAGAATCAAGAGGTGTGTGAGTACTGTTGGACGATATATGGTGTGTCCTTTCATGGCTTCGCAGTAAAGAATCATCTTCAAAAGTTTCTCCGCATCTATGACACATGTTGGAGACAACGCCTGCATGAACTTTTACGACATGCTCCGTGAAGAGCTTTGTGTTTGGAAAAAAGGCATCACAGTGAGAACATTTAAAATTGACATTTTGAAAGTGAACATCAATAGTCCCATCTGCTCTGGGGTCTATTGTGTAGTCATGTTTGGCCTTAAACTGTTTTGATGAAATAAGATTTGATGACATATTGCTGCTTGAAAATTTTACACAGAAATAGTCACAGATGCTTTGTTTTCCATGGATCTGAAGTCTGTTGTAGTGTGTGCACAATGCCAAGTTGGTCACAGATTCTGTAAAAATAAAGAAAGTTACAAAATAGTTTAAAAACTACCTGATAGTGATCTTTGCTGCCATTTTGGTCAACTTGTGCGTTCTACTCGCTAGTTACATACATGAATCAAATCCATGGGTTCCTACAGTCACCCATGGAAAACAGGGTACCGTACTGAAAACCAGTACTGTACATCATGTTCATATGGGCCAAGAGTGGGTTTGTTTACATTGCACAGTAATTCCCTCAGAATAGTCAATACAGATTTCAAACAGATATAACTTACCTCATATCTGTTTTAGTTGCCCTTAGGGGGTTGGCATTTTCTTCGGAAGGGGGGGTCACTCCCAAATATGTCGGTGACCGGAGTCTATTTTTTCTGACCCACCCCCCTCCTATCGTGGTCAAACAAATTTTATGACCCCCATCTTGGGTCGAAAAATTTTATGACCCCCCCTTTCCACTTATAGACTCAAGACAAATTATAGGCCTACATTATTGTCGCAACTAAGGCGTGGAGCGCGCCAAAACCTAAGAGTGAAGAAAGTGTGTGAAGCGCGTTAAAATTGTTATCGTAAGTGTAAAGAAGGCGCGCAGGGCGCGTAAAAATTATGCATAGATTGTACGCACATTTCGATTGCAAAGTTAAATAATGCACGCGCAGCATGCGAAAATTTTGAGTCACCAGCCCTACAAATTTTGAACGTTTGAGGACTTGTTCTCAAGTTGTAGGTACTCCCATAGGATGCCTCCTGGGTAGACATGTTCACATTCCTTATTATAGAGGGCGACATTCAATCCAAAAAGTTTGGACCACAGCAGCTCAAAGTCAATGGCTTAACTGTGTAATCCCCATAGGGAAATACAAAAATTTGAAATTTGGACACCAGAAACTTGACGACGCAGTATAAAAAGTGCCGGTACTTTATCCTTGATATAGAAGTCAGCATGCAGTGAAAGTTAGATTTCATAAAATAAAATCGCCTTTGTGTAAAATGGATCGCCGTGGTGAAAAATGATGCATTATATGGCAAGCCACATCATTCATAAATGCGAGTTTTGCCCGCTATACTGGTCGAGGAGCCCGCTATACTGGTCGAGGAGCACGCTATACTGGTCGAGGAGCACGCTATACTGGTCGAGCAGCACCTTATACTGGTCGAGTTTCACCACGGCGAACGGCGAGTTTCACAACGCCGAACAGCGAGTTTTCACCACGCCGAACGGCGAGTTTTCACCACGCCGAACGGCGAGTTTTTCTGACGTCGATCTAAAATATTCACGTAGTATAATAATAATAGGCCTACACGTAGTATAATAATGTTTAAAAACAATTTTGCAATATGAAGGCAATATCGTGTTTTACAACCCACTGTTTTTGGCTCCAAAGTTGGACTCACTAGCTTACTGAAAATTGGTCGCTCTATGAAAAATGACAGGCCCTACATGTAGGGCTTATATATCAGGTGTTGGCCATTGAAAATGTGACTGAAGTTCTGTTTAATGTGTAAAAATGGAAAATAAATTGGAAATATCATAAATGAATTTAAAGGAAAATTGTCCTGTGTTTTATTTTAAAGGTTCTGATCTCTTTTCTTTTTCGTATTAGGCCTATAAATTAACGTAAAAATGTGCCCGCTCTTTTCTAGTTACCGGTATTCCTCTTATCATTCTTGACCAGATAGCTTGTGATTTTGTGGCCCTTTAAGTATTTCTTTATTTTGGTTTTATGTGTAGGCCTATATAACATCATATAATATCATCATATAGGCCTACATTTCACTTTTTTATGATTTTTCATTATTTTATTTTTAATTCTTAATTGTGTGCATCCTCTCTGATATGGTCTAAATGTTTATTACACAATAAAAAGTGCTTGTCAGGAATGTGCTTTGAATTATTGAAGGAAAACAAATTTTTTGGGAAAACTGGATTTTTCTTTTTTGAAAAGAAAAATAGACTCTTTTAATTTTTGGATTAAAAAAAATAGGCGTAATATCATATAGGCCTATTATGGGTCGGCCCTGCACATTAGGATCGGTCGGTGGAGTAGGCCCTACAAGTAGCCTACAACCAAACATTTTTTGTGGTCTTTGAATGCGGCTTTCCTTGTAATGCTGCAGTACTATCGGGAAATAAAGTAGGAAAATATATGAGACTAAAACCCATTGAGACTAAAACCATGATGCACATCCCGTATACATGTGAGTACCGGGGGTGTTTAAAGGGCAAAAAGAGTGCGCACGAAAAATGAACACATTTCAGAGAATACCGGTTGACACTTAACCCGATCTTCAATAAATAACATTAATAAATAACCTGACTGATTGAATTTGCAACTAACATTGAATTAGGGGTTCATTCATAGGATTTCGGGCATGATCGCTTAAACACTCGTATACTGAATTAACGTTTGTCTGGGGTTCATACAACATTCTGAACATTGTTCAAGTAGCAATACAAATACATGCGGCGTGTAGGCCACATAAAACTAGCAAATCGTGGATCGCGTTAATTGGGTTAAAACTCTGCGTGGCGCAGCTTGTTTAAATGCCCTGTGTAGGCTTAACGGCTTAAGTCCAATCAGAAGCGAGAGCAAGAGAACCCGCTTTTAAAACTTCCGGGCACATTGCTTCGTTTTATAAGAGATATAGGCCTACTAGTACCGAAAAAACTAGATAAAAGACCCACCCCCGAAAAAAGTTTACCAAAATTGTTTTTAAACATTATTATAATCCTACATGTAGGCCTATATAGTATTTTTTCGTGAACTATAAGTATTTTAGATCGGCGTCAGAAAAACTCGCGCCGATTAGGCGTTGTGAAACTTCGACCAGTATAGCGTGCTGCTCGACCAGTATAGCGTGCTGCTCGCCCAGTATAGCGTGCACCTCGACCAGTATAGCGGGCTCCTCGACCAGTATAGCGGGCAAAACTCGCATTTATGAATGATGTGGCTTGCCATAGCATTACATGCTTTTTTGTACAGTAAGTCATTGTAAGGCATTGTCAATGATGGTCGCAGAAAAGTGCAGTTTTTTAAAAACAGACATTTGCCCATAACCCGCTAATTTTGACCTACAGACATGGTTGACCCCTCATTTTTTAAGTTAAATAATCACCTTTTTAAACAAAATAATTTAGATGTGAAATATCCTACTTGAAAATTTTGTGAACATGCCTATCCTGGGTTTTATTTTGGCAAGTTTGCATTAGTATATATAGTAAAATACTCACTTTAGAAACCTGTGTCACTGATGTCATATGTGATTGCTCAACTTATTCTACGCATTAGCTTTTGTTCAAAGAAATATTTTAAAAGATGATTTTTGAGTGATTTTTATGAGCAGCGAAAAGTCCAGTCACTCCATGGCTATGGTGATGAATCATTGAATGCACGGGGGGTACACATAATTATTGCACCACCCCTAAATCGCGGCGGCACATACACATGTACACATAGCTCCTTGGACTCACGGTCGGAGCTGTGAGTTTCAATTATTGGAACTACAGAGACAGTTAGTTGATACCACTTTCCGCATGTACCTACCTGTTCAGAAATTAATCCTGTTTTAGTGAACGCTCCCATTTTTACTCATCTAGCGGGGACCAGCGCTTCGCACAATTTCAATTAGCCCAAGGTACCGTACTCATAGGGTATATTGCTGATCCATTAATTATCCTTTTCTGGTGCATTGTGGGATAGAAAAGGGAGCAAATTAGCGATCGATTTGCCCCCTTTTCAATCCCACAATGCACCAGAAAAGGATAATTAATGGATCAGCAATATACCCTATAGACACAGACTTTAAGGTACATATTTCGAGGTGCATAACAAACACCAAATTGGTGTCATAACAAACACCAAATTGGTGTCGATGACCTGACATGCATGCATTCTTTTGTCGAGAGTTCACATGGTCTTTCAATTTGTGCCGAGTGTCCTTGGCAGACATGACTATGCTTCAGTGGTCATGAAAGGATTCAATAGATAACCTCTGCCCCACTAATCCCCAGCTATTGTCTGAAATTGCACCTCGGAAGATATATTATAACAACTCAGTCCCTCAAATGATAGTCATATAACGACCAAAGATAAATGACTGACTATCATTGAGGACTGAGTTCCGCAGTCTACCGTACTCACACTTCCGTCACTACGATTTTCACTGTCCTTCTCCGTATGGTGAGGAAGGAACAACTATAATATTTACAGTAATTTCTTGGCCAAAACTGGAACATGCTCGTTGCGTCCATGTAGCGTACTAAGCTTATCGCGGATCCACTAGCGTTTATAGTGTTCCAATTTGGCCAAGAAATTACTGTAATATAGGGCCATGATGTTTCGGGCTAGACTACAATGTATGATTTAAGTTTTAAGATCACTTTTTTTAGTTAAGCTTAAAATTTTGATCGTCTTTTTTTTAACACTAACAAGGTATTACATGCATTAATAATGTCTCCATACAAAATCTCTTTGAACACTTACTGTGTTTAATACAATAAACCAATAAATAAGCGTATATCAGTCAGCAAAGTCAATAAATAATCCATGAAAACAACCCAGACCTTGGAACTACGGGGCTATGGATATCGGATGTGGAAATTGGAAATCTCATCAGTGTTGCCAAAACTTTTCAGCACCAAGGCGCGGCGCATTGACTCGCCAGGCCGCGGTAAACGATTCTCAAGTAGCCCAATTTTTAAGCTTCCAAAAAAGCGCCCAATACCGAATATTTGGGCGGATCTACCCGAATTTAGAACGCAAAACACCCAATTGGGCGGAAAAGCACTTGACTTTAAAACTTCCGGTACTTGCTGGGAAGTTACTGACCGATCAATAAATGGTCACAAAACCCATTGTAATTTCAATTTGGAGCTTCAAAGACTCAAAACCTTTATAAATCGGCTAAATTGAAAGGAAAATACATCAAATTAGGTGCCGCGGCCTGAGACTGTCCAAAGTAGCCCAATTTTAGACAAGTAGCGGCATGCTTTTTTGAGTAGCGGCAAGTGATCGCCAAGTAGCCCAATTGTGCGCCTAAGGCGCGGCGTTGGCATCACTGAATCTCATGTATAGCACCATAATAAAGCAAACTTTTAATATTAATGAAATGACGTCATGCATATTTATTTGAAGAGCCAGGAAACGGTAAATATTACTAAAAGTTGGGCAAAAAAAAATCGTTTTCTCCTTTTGACCTGCAAAAAATGCTACCTTCTCCTTTCAGCTTTCCAGAAAAGTCCCCCCCCTCAATTTTACCCTTAATAATATATCGTAGGCATATTTACTTATTTCTTTCAACAATTGTTTGATATAAAATTAGATTGATTGAGCCCATCTTTATTGGTCGAGCTATGAATATTGGATGAGACGTAGTCCCGGGGGGTTCACTTCCATTGTGGCCTGTACATCATCCGCGATAATCAACTTTTGAAAAGCACCCTAAACAAGGATTTAACCCTTGGCTAAAACGATACCCTAAACAGGGATTTTATTCCTTGCATCAAATTTCATACCCTAAATTTCATTTCCGCGTATTTGGCAATTGCAATTTTGATACCCTTTTTTCCAATTTTTCATGTTTTTGACACCCTAAACACGTTACGCGCGTATCGTGCATATCCACGAAAAACTACCCTTTTTACGCGTTTTCATTATCGCGGATGGTGTACAGGCCACAATGGGAGTGACCCCCCCGGGGACGTAGTAGAGTCCAATATTTTAAAATTCATAGCGAGAACAATAAATATTGGGCACAAAGCATCCAATTTTATCATTATTATGTGTTGGATCCAATATTTTCACACACTTGGATCCAAAATTACTTTTGTACCAAATTGCTGCAAAGTACCCCAAACTCGACTGACCCAAAAATGCCGCACATCTTCAACCGGGTAGACATCCACACTCCAGGCCCACATTCATTTTACTTACCTAGACTAAATACACCCCCCCCATCTCAGGTTGAAAATTTTCAAATGTATGAACTCCCTATGGCTTAATTGAAAAGAATGCATGACCAGCTCATTAAAACTTTTGATTGTCAGTTTAACTGCAATTTTGACCAATAATTTTCATTATTATGTTTTCAGGGTTATTTAGGAGTTAAGAAAACCTAATAATGATAATATTGGATGGCTTATTTTGCATGATAATACAAATTCGTCATACAAATATCGAACTCGCCGTTGGCTCGTCCGATATTTTTATGATTCATCCGATATGTTATGGTATCATATGATGCTCAGCCATCCAATATTATATCAATGACATTATAGTCAACTCACAAGCCCTTAGACTACCCCGTAGTCCACTTGCCCATTGTGCATACTTTGGATATTGTATTTAAGCTTAAAACTCTGATTTAATTAATGTGTGCACAATTGATAGATTTTCACATCTGATCTTTTCAGTCACCCTACTCCCTCTGTTTGTTAGCTTCCCAAGTGGACTACTGACATTGGATTGCGGTTTACATGCTTAACACGGCTGTCTATGAGCTTCTATGGATGAGATTGTCGGAAATCTGGCCTACTAAAATTGGCGATGATGTAATTCAACTTTAAATGGATCTGGCTTGTGATTGGTCGCCCAGATCTCGTTATGGTTTAAATCCTCCGGGTACCTGTCATTACCATTAATAACTACATGGTACACAAGTATGTGGCCTACGCCGCCTTTGTGTTGTGTAATTGCATGAACGCGTCAGTAAGTCAATGAGCGCGTCTTGTATTTGCTTGCGGTTAAATTTGATTGATAAACAAGTATGATTGACAGTGTGAGTGTTAGGGACTTTGCCTGTTCAAAATCACGTTTTTAATTGAATGTCAATAGTCTATTTTTAACCTGGAATTTCGCGATTAATAAACTGGCAGATTCTAAAATCAGAATTGTTCAGTACTGAAGTGCCAATACAATTATGACATTATGATATGTTGCATTCAATAATATAAGCCACTTTACTTTTACTGTCACTAATATAATTATATTAACTTTTTCATAACAATTTTATACTAGTATTTTGATGTATTAAATATCAGTATAATTTCGAGTTCAACTGAATGCTTTCATCATGATTAACATGCTTTTATTTATCAAAAATAGACTATGGCATAGTCTAACAAGCCCTGTGATAATTTTATGACCCACCTCTCATTTGTGTGAGAAAAAAATATACCCCTCCCCCACATATTTGGCAATCCTATTCCAAAGAAATGACAACCCCTTAACAAATATATTCTGCACATAAAACTCATACAGATCACAAATTAAACAAGGTTGGACTCATATAATATATTGATTTTATTTCACAGATATGATAATTATATAAAGTATAAATTCATCATCTAAAATTTGATGATATAATACAGCATGGACACAACTTCAGTAAGCCTATACAGCCCTTTTTAAACGGGCGCGCACCCCTGGAATCAAAAAAAAAGAGAAGAGAAATTGGAGAAAAAGAGAAGAGAAACACCTGTGTGCATGTGATTTTGAAATTAATCTCATAATTTTATTTGACCATTTCCACTTTTAAAAAAAAGCAAATTTAAAGCAATAATGTGTGATTTGCACTAAGAATAGATTCCTACATGTATTTAAATGTTTGTTTTCACTGATCACATTTATCCACTTTTAATTTTGAGCCAAACAAATGAGGTATAACGAAGAAAATTGCAATTTCATGCCAGCGCCTACAATGCGTGTACTACGCTCAGGTCGCTCGCCGATCGTAACATGTAATACTGCACAGAGGATCGTACACACATATGCCGACTTCCACGGGAGATGTTAGCAAGCAATCGATCGATGAACTCTGAATAAAACCGGGTTGATCCGGTTTTAATATAAAAAGTTAAATATTTACAGCACCTCTTAGTCTTAGTCTTTTACATGGTTAGTACACCACTGGGCATTACAATTATGCAAAAAGTAGAAATCCGAATAAAATTGAGGGCGTCGCTGTGAAGCAAATCACACATTATGGCTTTAAGGCACGCTTCGAGCGAATTTGTTCCATTTTAGCATCAATATGTTATATTTACATGTTTCATGATACTTTCTTAGCTCACCAAGTAATTCGCCCTGGCTGAAATTTGATACACTTTTGATACACCACTTTTGATACGTATGAAAAATGTATGAAATAAAAGGCTTTGAATTGGAACCCTCATTTCATACACTTTTAGGTATCAAAACTGTATCAAATTAACATTGCATACACATTTTATACATATCAAAAGTGTATCAAATGCCAAGATAATGTATCAAAAAAGTATCAAATGAAATGTATCCTTTCATTACATACATATTTGATACATAATTATATCAAAAGTGTATCAAATAAGTAACTGTATCAAATCAGGGTTCCAATTTAAACTGTATCAAATTAGCGTTCAAATTTTTATCCTTTCATTTCATACATATTTCATACATAATTTATATTAAAAGTGTATCGAATATGTTACTGTATCAAATGAGGGTTCCAATTTAAACTGTATCAAATTAGCGTTCAAATTTTTATCCTTTCATTTCATACACATTTCATACATAATTTATATCAAAGGTGTATCAAATATGTTACTGTATCAAATCAGGGTTCCAATTTAAACTGTATCAAATTTTCTTTGAAATTTTTATCCTTTCATTTCATACACATTTCATACAAAATTTATATCAAAAGTGTATTGAATATGTTACTGTATCAAATGAGGGTTCCAATTTAAACTGTATCAAATTTGCGTTCAAATTTTTATCCTTTCATTTCATACACATTTCATACATAATTTATATCAAAAGTGTATCGAATATGTTACTGTATCAAATCAGGGTTCCAATTTAAACTGTATCAAATTAGCGTTCAAATTTTTATCCTTTCATTTCATACACATTTCATACATCATTTATATCAAAAGTGTATCGAATATGTTACTGTATCAAATCAGGGTTCCAATTTAAACTGTATCAAATTAACATTCAAGTTTTTATCCTTTCATTTCATACACATTTCATACAAAATTTATATCAAAAGTGTATTGAATATGTTACTGTATCAAATCAGGGTTCCAATTTAAACTGTATCAAATTTGCATTCAAATTTTTATCCTTTCATTTCATACACATTTCATACATAATTTATATCAAAAGTGTATCGAATATGTTACTGTATCAAATCAGGGTTCCAATTTAAACTGTATCAAATTAGCGTTCAAATTTGTATCCTTTCATTTCATACACATTTCATACATCATTTATATCAAAAGTGTATCGAATATGTTACTGTATCAAATCAGGGTTCCAATTTAAACTGTATCAAATTAACATTCAAGTTTTTATCCTTTCATTTCATACACATTTCATACATCATTTATATCAAAAGTGTCTCGAATATGTTACTGTATCAAATCAGCGTTCCAATTTAAACTGTATCAAATTAGCATTGAAATTTTGATCCTTTCATTTCATACACATTTCATACATAATTATATCAAAAGTGTATCAAATATATGTCACTGTATGAAATCAGCGTTCCAATTTAAACTGTATTAAAGTAGCATTGAAATTTTTATCCTTTCATTTTATACACATTTTATACATAATTATATCAAAAGTGTATCAAATATGTCACTGTATCAAATCAGCATTCCAATTTTAATGCTGGCCAGCGAGACTGCCCTATTTTTGATACATGTCATTTGATACACTTTTGATATAGTTTTTGATACACTTTTGATACATTTTTTGATACACTTTTGATAGTTTTTTGATACACTTTTGATAGTTTTTTGATACACTTTTGATACAGTTTTTATGCACTTTTGATACAGTTTTTATACACTTTTGATACAGTTTTTATACACTTTTGATACAGTTTTTTATACGCTTTTGATACAGTTTTTCAAATTTCAAAATTGGTCCAATCAAGCTCAAATTCAACAAGAATTATCCTTACATTATCTAAACATATTTTCAAACATTAATGACCCCAAAGCTCAAAGTGAAGGGGTCAAAGGTCAAATTTTGAAATTAGTCTAATCAAGCTCAAATTCAACACTGCCCTCTACTGCCAATGCTGACCTCTAGCACTTTCCCCCATCACGGAGCAGCTCAATGCACTTTCCCCTATCAACGTTCAAAATTAAAACACAATAGGACAAATGTGTGAGAAAGTATTGCAAAAAAGAAGCAAAACCCAACCAAAATGGAACATACATACATCAGAGGGCCTGCTTGGAAAGCAGTGTTTTTCACTGAAGTTGTTACCCTCAATAAAGAGACAAAAAAGCTACCAATAACAAAAAGATTCAGCAAGGTTTTTTACTATACAGGCATGTGCTATATTCATGCTTAATACATATACATAGAGGCCCTATAATGTAATATATAGTAAGCTTACCTTATCAGAACAAAGTCAATAAAATATCCTCTTTAATCACAGTCCCTGATTACAACTACATTGTAACCTAATGTGCAGTCTACAAGCATGTTTGTATCTTCATCATGATAAATAAAACACCATAATTTGCTCTAAAATACAGTACATCTCCAAATGCAAATCCTGGTGTTAACTGCATGCATGCCACATGGGCAAATTTGAAAATGATGAGTCATTATCTAGACATGTGATCAGTTATTGATACAGTTTTGATACACTACAAAAGGTCAGTTTATGAAAGCCCAATTTGATACACTTTTGATATACCTCTAGCCACCCAAAATAAACTAAGTCCAATTTAATATGCTTTTGATACACTGTAGGCAGCCAGAATTTGACTAAGTCCAATTTGATACACTTTTGATATACCTCTAGCCACCAAAAATTAACGAAGTTCAATTTGATACACTTTACATACACTAAAATACAGGCAAAGTCCAATTTAATACACTTTTGATACACTGTATGCAGCCAGAATTTGACTAAGTCCAATTTGATACACTTTTGATATACATCTAGCACCAAAAGTTAATTTTGATACACTTTACATACACTAAAAAACTGCAAAGTCCAATTTGATACACTTTTGATACACCACAAGCATGGCCAAAATTAACTAAGTTCAAATTCTATACACTTTTGATACATTTTTGATACAATTAGGTGGTATTTGATACAGTTTTGATACCCTATATTTTCAGTTGATACATTTTCAATACACCCTTTGTATATCAAAACTGTATCAAATTGCCGTTTGATACAGATTTAATACACTTTGATACACTTTTGATACACCTCTTGCTGTATAGAATTTCTGCTAGGGCGCACCCCGGTTGCTGAAGTTCTGTATACGTGCCTGAACTTCTGCATCTTTTCTGATTACAATGTTTGCAGCAAGTGCTTCCTCTAAGGATTTTTATGTTGGTTCAATTTCAGTAATTATTTCACCATTTATTGAGATTTTTAGTCTAAAGGTTTGCACCAAAAATCTAAAACTGGTAAATTAATTTGGATTGAAATATCAAAACAATTTTAAAGAATAGTGGCATAATCAACAAATTTAGGTTTTTCATTCCTGTTCTCTTACCATACCATGATACATTATGGAATACTTATTTTTGTAAACACATTATCTTTAAAAACTACATCAACTGCCAGAATGGGCAATGAGAACTACCAATAGTACCATATTCATTCCATTAACCGCCCATGGTGCTTAACAAAGTCAACATGGGTGGGCGCTTATTTCCCTGGGGCTTAATTTTGATTTTGTTTACATAATTGTTTAGTAAAAAGTGGCCCAAAATATGGATTAGGCCAAATAAAAATATAAACATGTTTCATGTCCCCTCCCGCTTCCTTTTTTGAGGTTTCTTCAATTTTATTTTTATTTTTTGAAATTCAGTTGTAACTTTTCAAAAAATATGTCTACGAAGTAGAGATGTTTTCTATAGCCTTGCTAATATAAAAGGAACACTTTTATAAGGTTTTGTGATAGTTAGAGGGGGACTATCTCTCAGAACAACAAATAAAAAGAGGCCTCCTCCTTTTTCCAGGCATTATTGTATATGCTAAAACAGCTCTAATTATGGGTATTTACACCAATTTTACACCGAAAAATGACCTTCTTTGACCCCTGTGACCCCTTGGACGACCTCTGACGTATTTTTATCATATTCTTTACTTCCTTCTCTTTCATTTGACACCACTTGGGGGTTCATACCTTCGTGGCATTTAAAGATATGTCCATTTTAGACCAAATGGTTGGTAAGTAAGTAAGTAAGTACCGGTAAGTAAGTAAGTAAGCAAGTAAGTAAGCAAGTAAGTAACATACACTAATATAGGCTGATACCATTTCATGGTTCAGCAAAAACCTGGACGTGAAACATGTTTTTCATTTTACTTGGCCTTATTATGTGAAGATGGTTCTGTGTTTGATACATATGTAGTTGGATCCTGCACATAATCACAGTGGATCATAAAGTTGCTGGGTGGGCGCTTATAGGGGCAAGGGAAGTTAATGGAATATGGTACAGTACAATATAATATAAAGTGACAATCAATGCTATTAGAATTAAGAGACCACGGTTCCAGAAGTACAATTATTTCTCAATTCATGTCATATTATACCAAATTCATTTGATTTCTTATCACAAAAGAAATAAAAAGAAACATAATCGAAGAAAAAAGAAAGTTCATACATTTACTGTAAAGTGGATTGAAATAGTGCTTTTCCCATTTTTGACCGTTTAATTATTTACTTGTTATTTTCATGACAGTTGTCCAGGGTCTTACTAGCTACGAATTGAGGTTTTAATAAATAAAAATGCCTGTCCTAATTTGACCTTTAAAACATATGTCATACTTCTACAGCCCATTGGGGTTCAAATATGTGTTGCTATATGCCCTTTTTTTGCTAAATCTGGTCTGCTAAAAAGGTCGGTTTTTTTTAGCCTTTGTAAATGCCTACAATTATAATGTAGCATCTGTCAGTGTCAAATTAATTTGATACATCCCAAGAACAAACCCCCTGTCTAAAATGACCAACAGACGGGTGGCTAGCCAAGACATTGTAGTTGTCTTCATAGCCCAAATTAAATAAGGGATCCTTGTAGTGTGAAAATTTCCTTCCATAATTTGTACATTTGTAATATGTCTAAAGAAAGATAATCAATTTCTTTTGTTTTGAGGAATTTTTGGGTGATGTGTGCCTGATTTTCTGCTATGTGGATCTGCCCCTGGCATAGCTGCAGTCTATGGCCCTCACAGATTTAGCGAGCATGAAGCATGAGCGCACAACGCAAGACATTCAGCCAAAGCACACGGCGCAAACTCTCTGGATACTAAAGCAACAGAGCCCAAAAGTAGGGCTACCCCCCGGAGGCTACACCTGGCACCGACACACATCAGCACATACATAATCAATTGTATAATTATACATGTATGAAAACAAAGTCATAAATACAAAACAATAAACTAAACATTATCAAGTGAGAAAGAATGAACAGTTTACCAACCCAAAGTGTTACAATTAAACATGACAACAAATAAACACAAATCCCGACCAGCACACAACCCAACTTGACAAAAAAGCAAGGGAATGTGCCGGCATGGGGATCAAACCCACGACCTTCCGATTTCTAGATGGACGCCTTATCCATTAGGTGGTTAAAACTGGGTCTAATAGCAGTCGTGGTATACAATACACACAAACAAATATTGCACAAACTTGTACACAAATGAAGGAGCACGGTGAAGTTGGCTCGAGATTCGAGATTAGAGATTAGACATTCGTTATTACATTGAATATTACACTTTCAATCATTTTTATGCATCAATCAAGTGTACGGGAGTAATTTCTGACAATTTCAGACCAGTTTTGGACTTTCAAAAATTTTGGCCCAACTATCAAAAATTTTGGCCCAGAAATTTTAAAATGTCAAAACATCGTTATTTGACCGAATTTCGGCCTATAAACAACTTTCATGTGCAGATCAAGTGTTCTAGAGTATTTTGACACCATTTTGGACCCTAAAAAATGTTGGCCCAGAAATTTCAAAAAATTTCAAAACCACGTTATTTAACCGAATTTCGGCCTAAAAATAACTTTCATGTACAGATCAAGTGTTCTAGAGTATTTTGACACCCTTTTGGACTTTCAAAAATTTTGGCCCAACTATCAAAAATTTTGGCCCAACTATCAAAAATTTTGGCCCAGAAATTTTAAAATATCAAAACATCGTTATTTGTCCGAATTTCGGCCTATAAACAACTTTCATGTACAGATCAAGTGTTCTAGAATATTTTGACACCCTTTTGGACTTTCAAAAATTTTGGCCCAACTATCAAAAATTTTGGCCCAGAAATTTTAAAATGTCAAAACATCGTTATTTGACCGAATTTCGGCCTATAAACAGCTTTCATGTGCAGATCAAGTGTTCTAGAGTATTTTGACACCATTTTGGACCCTCAAAAATGTTGGCCCAGAAATTTCAAAATTTCAAAACTACGTTATTTAACCGAATTTCGGCCTAAAAATAACTTTCATGTACAGATCAAGTGTTCTAGAATATTTTGACACCCCTTTGGACTTTCTAAAATTTTGGCCCAGAAATTTCAAAACTACGTTATTTAACCTATAAACAACTTTCATGTACGGATCAAGTGTTCTAGAGTATTTTGACACCATTTTGGACCCTAAAAAATTTTGGCCCAGAAATTTCAAAATTTCAAAACTACGTTATTTAACCGAATTTCGGTCTAAAAATAACTTTCATGTATATATCAAGTGTTCTATAGTATTCGGACACCCTTTTGGACCTCAAAAATTTTGGCCCAGAAATTTCAAAACTACGTTATTTAACCTATAAACAACTTTTATGTACAGATCAAGTGTTCTAGAGTATTTTGACACCATTTTGGACCCTCAAAACTTTTGGCCCAGAAATTGCAAAATTTCAAAACTACGTTATTTAACCGAATTTGAGCCTAAATATAACTTTCATGTACATATCAAGTGTTCTAGAGTATTTTGACACCCTTTTGGACTTCAAAAATTTTGGCCCAGAAATTTCAAAATGTTTCAACTTGCTTATTTAACCGAATTTCGGCCTAAAAACAACTTTCATATGCAGATCAAGTGTTCTAGAGTATTTTGACACCATTTTGGACTTTCAAAAATTTTGGCCCAGAAATTTCAAAATTTCAAAACTACGTTATTTAACCGAATTTCGGCCTAAAAATAACTTTCATGTACAGATCAAGTGTTCTAGAGTATTTTGACACCATTTTGGACTTTCAAAAATTTTGGCCCAGAAATTTCAAAATTTCAAAACTACGTTATTTAACCGAATTTCGGCCTAAAAATAACTTTCATGTACAGATCAAGTGTTCTAGAGTATTTTGACACCATTTTGGACTTTCAAAAATTTTGGCCCAGAAATTTCAAAATGTCAAAACTACGTTATTTAACCGAATTTCGGCCTAAAAATAACTTTCATGCACAGATCAAGTGTTCTAGAGTATTCTGACACCCTTTTCTACACAGATCACGTGTCCTGGAGTAATATGACACCATTTTTGACCTTTCCGAAAATATCTGACCCAAAAAATTGCATTTTTAGACATTCGAGATTAGAAATTAGACATTCGTGATTTCCGAAAATTGTCATATAAAAACCACTTTTCTACATCGATCAAGTGCCATGGAGTCATCTGACACCACTTTTTGACATCAAAAAATTTTTGACTCAAAAATTGCATTTTTAGACATTCGAGATTAGAAATTAGACATTCGTTATTCCGCAGAATTTCGATCTAAAATCCACTTTTTTACACCGATCACGTGTCATGGAGTCATTTGACATCATTTTAGACATTCGACACCACTTTAGACATTCCAAAAATGTTGACCAAAGAATCTCAATTTTTAGACATTCGTTATTTCGCAGAATTTCGATCTAAAAACCACTTTTCTACACAGATCACGTGTCCTGGAGTAATATGACACCATTTTTGACCTTCCCAAAAAATTTAACCAAAAATTTGCATTTTAGACATTCGAGATTAGAAATTGGACATTCGTGATTTCAACAAATTGTCATAAAAACCACTTTTCTACATCGATCAAGTGCCATGGAGTCATCTGACACCACTTTTTGACATCAAAAAATTGTTGACTCAAAAAATTGTATTTTTAGACATTCGAGATTAGAAATTAGACATTCGTTATTCCGCAGAATTTCTATCTAAAATCCACTTTTCTACACCGATCACGTGTCATGGAGTCATTTGACATCATTTTTAGACATTCGATAATACTTTAGACATTCCAAAAAATTGACCAAAAAATCTCAATTTTTAGACATTCGTTATTTCGCAGAATTTCGATCTAAAACCCACTTTTCTACACAGATCACGTGTCCTGGAGTAATATGACACCATTTTTGACCTTCCCGAACATGACATCATTTTTAGACATTCGACACCACTTTAGACATTTGAAAAATTTTGACCAAAAAATTTTCAATTTTTAGACATTCGTTATTTCGCAGAATTTCGATCTAAAACCCACTTTTCTACTCAGATCACGTGTCCTGGAGTAATATGACACCATTTTTGACCTTCCCGAAAATTTTGGACCCAAAAAATTGCATTTTTAGACATTCCAGATTAGAAATTAGACATTCGTGATTTCCGAAAATTGTCATATAAAAACCACTTTTTCTACATCGATCAAGTGCCATGGAGTCATCTGACACCACTTTTTGACATCAAAAATTTTTGACCCAAAAATTGCATTTTTAGACATTCGAGATTAGAAATTAGACATTCGTTATTCCGCAGAATTTCGATCTAAAATCCACTTTTTTACACCGATCACGTGTCATGGAGTCATTTGACATAATTTTAGACATTCGACACCACTTTAGACATTCCACAAATGTTGACCAAAGAATCTCAATTTTTAGACATTCGTTATTTCGCAGAATTTGGATCTAAAAACCACTTTTCTACACAGATCACGTGTCCTGGAGTAATATGACACCATTTTTGACATTCCCGAACAATTTTGACCAAAAAATTTGCATTTTTAGACATTCCGAGATTAGAAATTGGACATTCGTGATTTCCAAAATTGTCATATAAAAACCACTTTTCTACATCGATCAAGTGCCATGGAGTCATCTGACACCACTTTTTGACATCAAAAATTGTTGACTCAAAAATTGTATTTTAGACATTCGAGATTAGAAATTAGACATTCGTTATTCCGCAGAATTTCGATCTATAATCCACTTTTCTACACCGATCACGTGTCATGGAGTCATTTGACATCATTTTTAGACATTCGACACCACTTTAGACATTCCAAAAATTGACCAAAAATCTCAATTTTAGACATTCGTTATTTCGCAGAATTTCGATCTAAACCCCACTTTTCTACACAGATTACGTGTCCTTGAGTAATATGACACCATTTTGACCTTCCTGAAAGTTTTTGACCCAAAAATTGCATTTTTAGACATTCGAGAATAGAAAATTAGACATTCGTTATTCCAAAGAATTTCAATCTAAAAACCACTTTTCTACCCAGATCACGTGTCCTTGAGTAATATGACACCATTTTGACCTTCCGAAAATTTTTTGACCAAAAAATTTCATTCTTAGACATTTGAGATTAGAAATGAGACATTCGTTATTCCGCAGAATTTCGATCTGAAAAACACTTTTCTACACAGATCACGTGTCCTTGAGTAATATGACACCATTTTTGACCTTCCCGAAAATTTTTGACCAAAAAAATTTCATTCTTAGACATTTTCGATCTAAACCCCACTTTTCTACACAGATTACGTTTCCTTGAGTAATATGACACCAATTTTGACCTTCCCGAAAGTTTTTGACCAAAAAAATTTCATTCTTAGACATTTGAGATTAGAAATGAGACATTCGTTATTCCGCAGAATTTCGATCTAAAAAACACTTTTCTACACAGATCACATGTCCTTGAGTAATATGACACCATTTTTGACCTTCCCGAAAATTTTTGACCAAAAAAATTTCATTTTTAGACATTTGAGATTAGAAATTAGACATTCGTGATTTCCGAAAATTGTCATATAAAAAACACTTTTCTACATCGATCAAGTGCCATGGAGTCATCTGACACCACTTTTTGACATCAAAAAACTTTTGGCCCATTAGAAATTAGACATTCGTTATTCCGCAGAATTTCGATCTAAAATCCACTTTTCTACACCGATCACGTGTCATGGAGTCATTTGACATCATTTTTAGACATTCGACACCACTTTAGACATTCCAAAAATGTTGACCAAAGAATCTCAATTTTTAGACATTCGTTATTTCGCAGAATTTGGATCTAAAAACCACTTTTCTACACAGATCACGTGTCCTGGAGTAATATAACACCATTTTTGAACTTCCCGAAAAATTTTGACCAAAAAATTTGCATTTTTAGACATTCGAGATTAGAAATTGGACATTCGTGATTTCCAAAATTGTCATATAAAAACCACTTTTCTACATCGATCAAGTGCCATGGAGTCATCTGACACCACTTTTGACATCAAAAATTGTTAACTCAAAAATTGTATTTTTAGACATTCGAGATTAGAAATTAGACATTCGTTATTCCGCAGAATTTCGATCTAAAATCCACTTTTCTACACCGATCACGTGTCATGGAGTCATTTGACATAATTTTTAGACATTCGACACCACTTTAGACATTCCAAAAATTGACCAAAAATCTCAATTTTTAGACATTCGTTATTTCGCAGAATTTCGATCTAAACCCCACTTTTCTACACAGATTACGTGTCCTTGAGTAATATGACACCATTTTTGACCTTCCCGAAAGTTTTTGACCCAAAAATTGCATTTTAGACATTCGAGAATAGAAAATTAGACATTCGTTATTCCAAAGAATTTCAATCTAAAACCACTTTTCTACCCAGATCACGTGTCCTTGAGTAATATGACACCATTTTTGACCTTCCGAAAATTTTGACCAAAAAATTTCATTCTTAGACATTTGAGATTAGAAATGAGACATTCGTTATTCCGCAGAATTTCGATCTGAAAAACACTTTTCTACACAGATCACGTGTCCTTGAGTAATATGACACCATTTTTGACCTTCCCGAAAATTTTTGACCAAAAAAATTGCATTTTTAGACATTCGAGATTAGAAATTAGACATTCGTTATTCCGCAGAATTTCAATCTAAAACCACTTTTCTACACAGATCACGTGTCCTTGAGTAATATGACACCATTTTTGACCTTCCCGAAAATTTTTGACCAAAAAAATTTCATTCTTAGACATTGCCGATCTAAACCCCACTTTTCTACACAGATTACGTGTCCTTGAGTAATATGACACCAATTTTGACCTTCCGAAAGTTTTTGACCCAAAAATTGCATTTTAGACATTCGAGAATAGAAAATTAGACATTCGTTATTCCAAAGAATTTCAATCTAAAAACCACTTTTCTACCCAGATCACGTGTCCTTGAGTAATATGACACCATTTTTGACCTTCCCGAAAATTTTTGACCAAAAAAATTTCATTTTTAGACATTCGAGATTAGAAATTAAACATTCGTGATTCCGCAGAATTTCGATCTAAAAACCACTTTTCTACACAGATCACGTGTCCTTGAGTAATATGACACCATTTTTGACCTTCCTGAAAATTTTTGACCAAAAAATTTCATTTTAGACATTTGAGATTAGAAATTAGACATTCGTGATTTCCGAAAATTGTCATATAAAAACCACTTTTCTACATCGATCAAGTGCCTTGGAGTCATCTGACACCACTTTTTGACATCAAAAAATTTTTGACCCAAAAACACATTTTTAGGCATTCGAGATTAGAAATTAGACATTCGTTATTCCGCAGAATTTTGATCTAAAATCCACTTTTCTACACCGATCACGTATCATGGAATCATTTGACATCATTTTTAGACATTCGACACCACTTTAGACATTCGAAAAATTTTGACCAAAAAAATTTCAATTTTTAGACATTCGTTATTTCGCAGAATTTCGATCTAAAACCCACTTTTCTACACAGATCACGTGTCCTGGAGTAATATGACACCATTTTTGACCTTTCCGAAAATATCTGACCCAAAAAATTGCATTTTTAGACATTCGAGATTAGAAATTAGACATTCGTGATTTCCAAAAATTGTCATATAAAAACCACTTTTTCTACATCGATCAAGTGCCATGGAGTCATCTGACACCACTTTTTGACATCAAAAATTTTTTGACCCAAAAAAATGCATTTTTAGACATTCGAGATTAGAAATTAGACATTCGTTATTCCGCAGAATTTCGATCTAAATCCACTTTTTTACACCGACCACGTGTCATGGAGTCATTTGACATCATTTTAGACATTCGACACCACTTTAGACATTCCAAAAATGTTGACCAAAGAATCTCAATTTTTAGACATTCGTTATTTCGCATAATTTCGATCTAAAAAACACTTTTCTACGCAGATCACGTGTCCTGGAGTAATATGACACCATTTTTGACCTTCCCGAAAAATTTTGACCAAAAAATTTGCATTTTTAGACATTCGAGATTAGAAATTGGACATTCGTGATTTCCAAAAATTGTCATATAAAAACCACTTTTCTACATCGATCAAGTGCCATGGAGTCATCTGACACCACTTTTTGACATCAAAAATTGTTGACTCAAAAAATTGTATTTTTAGACATTCGAGATTAGAAATTAGACATTCGTTATTCCGCAGAATTTCGATCTAAAAACCACTTTTCTACACAGATCACGTGTCCTTGAGTAATATGACACCATTTTGACCAAAAAAATTTGCATTTTTAGACATTCGAGATTAGAAATTGGACATTCGTGATTTCCAAAAATTGTCATATAAAAACCACTTTTCTACATCGATCAAGTGCCATGGAGTCATCTGACACCACTTTTTGACATCAAAAAACAAAAAATTTTGACCCAAAAAATTGCATTTTTAGACATTCGAGATTAGAAATTTGGACATTCGTTATTCCGCAGAATTTCGATCTAAAATCCACTTTTCTACACCGATCACGTGTCATGGAGTCATTTGACATCATTTTTAGACATTCGACACCACTATATACATTCCAAAAATTTTGCATTTTTAGGGGGGGGTCGAAAATTTGTGACCCAAAAAATTGCATTTTTAGACATTCGAGATTTAATATTGCTTTAATATGAGTAGGCCTAATATATACGCAGCTTTGATCCAACATTATCATGATATGCACAAGAGATAGGGGCCTACTACTTTTATCATGTTTATGCTTTATGCTGAACTAATTTATGGTGCCCTTTACTATTATGTAACACTATTAAACATGTTTGGACCATAGACCTTCAAACTGATGTAATCCACTATGATCCCACCATGCAGAGAAGGGATAAACTTGACCTGTATGACCTTGTGTCTTGTATTTTGTGCTTGTCCATGGTGGTGCACAAGAGTGCACTATGTAGGCCTAGTGTGTATTCATTGATAAAGGCCAAGTAAAATAAAAAACATGTTTCACATCCGGATTTTTGAAAAAAGGAGGAGGGGGCTTTTTATTTTTTGTCGCAAAATCGGTGTAAATACCCATAATTAGAGCTGTTTTAGAGTACACAATAATGCCTGGAAAAAGGAGGAGGCCTCTTTTTATTTGTTGTTCTTTGACCCGTAGGCCCCCTATTATCACAAAACCATCCAAAAGTTTTCTTGTTTTATTAACAAGGCTATAGAAAGCATCTCTACTTCTAGACGTATTATTTTGAAAAGTTATAACTGAATTTCAAAAAATAAAAATATAATTGAAGAAACCTTTTTATTTGCCCTAATATATATGAGGATGAGGGGATCTTAGTGCCTGATATTTTGGCTTATTTTCTATTAATGTTTATTTTACACACTGTTACAGTCCGGTTTTTTCACCAAGTAACGGGGCTGTGCCCCGGGAGCTGTGCAATAATTATGAGCGGGGGGAGGCAAGATCCGGAGGGCACAATAACACAAATGACCATACAGGTATTTTCCCCCGAAAATTTTCCCCCTTTTTGGATTTCGCAGCTTCGAAAGACCCCCCTATATTTGCCAAAATACAGCTCCAAAAGACCCTTGATTTTGATCATTTCAGCTTTTTAATATTACCCCCCCCCCCCCCGCACCCCCTGGCTACGGGCCTGATTACGTTCGTTCATTTCAGTGAATCTACAAACCATACTCTATTACATCACAATTATAATTCGATCAGATAAAGTGGCTCTAATCATTTTTAGGACCGTATAGTTGTGATGAAGTCTCATATTCGCTCGAATCAAATGCTGAAAAAGGGGTCTTAACGGCGTGTCAACTCCACAGTGGGAGTGGCCCCGGCCGGAACCCCATCCCATTTCTACCCTTCCCAAGGGTTCATAATTATTACACAGCCCCTAAGGGAAGGCAGTTTTTATTTTGCTTGTTGATTTGTGGACTGAGATGGGCTGTGCAATATTTATGTGTACAGTAACACCCAACATGCCCAAGGTGGTGAATTCTCAAAATGGTATGCCAAAAATCGCTTGCCTCCCCCCTTGACCATGCCATAATATTTTTGCTCCCTTTTGACGATGACGTGCCAATAACCCCCCCCCCCCCTTAAACATGCAAGCGCTAGAATTTGGGGAACCAAATTTAAAACCTTGAAAATTTAAAAATTAATGTCTCTTCATTTAGGGCCTAGAAATTTCATATTTGAATGTCTTCCTATAAACGTTTTCGTACTTTTACGGCGTAATATAGAAATGGTGCCCAGAACATCTGTGCATACCAAAACTCGCTCACCCACCCCTTCGACCTTCAAAAATCGCTTGTTCCCCCGGGTTCCCCTTTCGACCTGCCAAAATGCTTGCCCCCTGGCCTGCCAAATATCTGTTCCCCCTATAATTCACCACTCCACGGGTACACATAATAATGCACTACTACCCATAAGCAGTGGTTAATCCAGCCCCCCAGGGACGTAGTAAGCGGGGGACAGGGTGGACGAAGTCCATGGGCCCCGTGGGATTAGGGGCCCCGAGCACAAAAGCGAAAATTAAATAAGGGCTGATAATAGAGAGCATAGTACCAGATTTATCATTGGACCAGATCGGCCCGGGTCCAGGGCCCCCAAAATTTGGGGCCCAAAATTGCCTTATTCATCTTTCTTTTAACCCCAATAACAGCATGTTATTTGGCCAATAGGGAAAAAAGGTAAAAATTTGGTGCGCTTCCCACGCATAAATAGCAAAATTCATGTTAATCTGGGGCTAAAATAGTCTGATATTGATTTTTTTTCGCGTGCTGTGTGCGCAAATGTCCTAGTAACATTGGAACAAAATATGTTAGTCCCCCTCTATTATACGAGGGCGGTCAATAAGTTCGTAGAACAAGGTACTTGAAAGAGTACTAGCCTAATTCTTTCTATCTCACTCTTGAGCATGTTCACTACAAACCTTAATGCACCCGTCGCAATTTTTCTTGAAACCTTCTATGTCAACAAAATGGAAATCTTCCGATAGCTCCTTGAGCCACTCTTCAGTGAAGGCTCACCAGCATTGATCACCAGCAAACCTGATATTATGAAGGTAGGACTTAAAATTCTAAAGTAGGTTTCACTAACTGGAGGCCATGCCTGGACCACAATGTGGTTACTTTAGTTAACATGCCCCTCTGTCGTGAATGGCAGCTTGCCAAACTAATAATAGCGTACAGGACACAATCCGAGAACAGTCACATTCCTACCATCAACCTTCTTCACATGATGATGGCTTGCCTCAATTTTGCTATCAAACTTGTATGATATATGCCTATGATTGTACTTTCATTTGCCAAATGATCTGTCATCAAGACTCTCCCTGGATCACAGAAACAGCGATGAAGACCTTGCACTATGGTGACCGAGTGATGATCTTTTTAGGGTTGGGAGATCCAGGTGCTTCCACTAAATGCACTCGTAATTCCAGTGATTAATGTATGTCTTATCACCTTTAACCACATGTAGAATAAACTTGCCTCGGTCCTCATTTTAAGTGTATAGAAGGTGTGGACCTGAATATGTCAATTGATATCAATTTTGTACATGAAGATTCTTGGACTCCATCTAGAAGACACTCTGGAATACTATGTTAATGGATTAATGTTGAAAACACATTCATCAGACCGGCACGTATATCATTAGTGGTGACGTCAGCAAGTCTTTTGGACCTTGGATGATCTTCAAGGACGCTCATTCCATTCTTTAACTCTAAGAACCATTTCGTTGCTGTTGAATACGAAGGACTTCATTACCATTTACAGCAACTGTACATTGTTAAATTTTATTTGAGTTTTCACCGCCGTCTGGAGAAATTTCACTTCTGGTCAGGCCCGTACGCAGGGGGGCTGCGGGGTGCGACCGCACCTTTCCAAATTTGCAAAAGTATACAAAAAGTCCTATCAGGTTTTTTACGGTTTTTTGGGTCAAAAGGTCCAATTTTGGGGGAAAAGTCCACTTTTCACAAAATCGCCCCCCCCCTTTGTAAAAAAGTCCACCTTTTCAAAATCAGCACTCCCCAATATAATATCTTTGCAGTAATGTTTTGAAGGAACAAGCTTTCAAATGAGACCAAATTCAATACCTTTTGACGAAGTAGCATACCGAGTTCTACGAACTTTTTGACCGCCCCTCGTATATACGTAAACCAAAACTTGGCCACTGACTTGAGTGTAGGCTACATGCCTTCCTCGGCACGTGAGTTCGCGGCCTCCAAATGTTGGCCATGCAATTTTTGTTTTTAGGGAGACTGTACATGTCTTCGAGCTTCCAAAAATAGCCTTTTGGGGACGATGTTTTTGAATATGACACCAGTTTTTGCCCATGATCGGGGTGAATTTTGATGGAAAAGGGGCTACTTGCCCTTTTTCTTTTCCTTTGGTAGTTTTTGGTCAGAGGGGCACTTCTTTCTTTCTTTTTTTCAGGGGGCAGTCTGCCCCCCCCCCTGCTGGCTACGCTACTGGTAGGCCTAATGACTTAGCATTCGGTGAGAGCAAAATATAACAATGTGGGGTCATTGGATGAGACGGACCGTTTGGACCTAATTTAAGGGGCATTGGGTAAGAAAATTACCTTTTATTTAAACTAGCGGTCACCCGTCTTTCGCGGTTCGTAAATAAATGCAATTTTACAACTGCATCACCACCTTCCGAGTTTTTATTGCGAACATTTTACCAACTCCCTAACAAGAGTTATCCTAAAAATGCCTTCCACCCAAACTAAATTACAAGACTTCTTCCGCATTGAAGCTGGCTTTCCCTTTTAAAGGAATTTTTATTTTACTTTGACTTTAACATCCATAAAAAATGATTTTCATTCTGTTATCAATACACTCACTTCTCATGCTGTGTTGGTCTCCAGGAGGTCTGCAAATGTAAATCTAAAAACGCCTGATAACAAGGATACTATAATTTTCTTTCGTTGATATGCTGTGGTAACTATTTAGGCCTGGCATATAACTTTTAATGTCATATTTCCTTCAAACCATAACTCTTGAAATTCTCACTCGTTTTCATTCGTTGAAACGGCAAAACATACTTTCTTTTTCTTACAAATCAAATAGTAGGCCTTACATTATATTTTCGCCATAAAAAGGTCCGCAAAGTAATTCAAACCAATGCTAGTAGGCCCCCTACCCTGTAATCTCTTTAGCAAACAGAGACGATCTCCGAATTAGATAGCCAGCTGTTAGCTGGCGAAAAGTGATGATTTTGATCAAATTAGTGCAAACTCACTCAAACAATAATATTACTAACCCCGGGGTCACACACTTTCACAATTATTTCAGCCGGGAAAGAAGGATTTCAACCCGCAAAAAAGGCTAACTCCTCCGCTCCGTTATTCCGAATAGCGAAGGTCATGTGCGCAAGGTACAAAAGAGGTGCGTGGGGAAGGGGTCCGGCATTCCTCCCATGCGTATATTTGATGCAAAATGATTGAAATTGTGTTAAACGCCAGCAATGGGGGGTAAATTTTAGGGGCGGGCAACCGGGAGAAAAATCCAGCCATATTTTGACATTCATGTCGAATATAATATTGTGTATATTTTCCCTCAAAAGTGGAAACTTTTCCTCAAGACTGAGTTGGCAAATAGCTGCAAATGCCCATTCCACCAAGGCTTCGTGTTTCCCCTATTTAAAAGGGGACTCTGGCGTCAAAGTCCATAAATGAGAGACAAATACCCCAATGTCTCCTTCGTTCAGTCTTTATTTGACAGGGTGCATGAGGGTACTGGGGGCCTGACTGGGGGAAGCCCAAGACTGAGTGGGGAAATGTAACGATGCAGGGGCAACTGGCGACAAAGCTCAAGACCGCGGATGTTTCTTTCTTCTTTCTTTCCTTGGATAGTTGCCGGGGCAGCTGATCACTTGCAATCCATGGATTGAGGTGACATGTGTTTACATTTGATACGCCCTCTGTTGGTCTGTGATCAAAACTGTCAGGCAAAAAACACTATAGTTTACATGGAAGAAGTTGATTTTTATTCATTAACTTTGGTTTCAAAACAAATACCGTAATACAAAAAATGGTATCAATCTTGTTTATAAATGCATCAAGCTATATACATATATCACACAAAACTTCAAAGGTTTTAAAAGTTGAGTTTTAAAGAGATTTATGTGATCTGTCATAGACACTTCTGTGTTATTTTGCCTGCTTTGAAACAACAGAGGGCGGTCTGAATGTAAACACGTGACATCATATGTCACCTCATCTAAACTTGATATGGTGAATAAAAAATAAACCAAAGCATAAACAGAAGGTCCCTTACAAGAAAATGTATGCATATTTTTCAATTATTGTACATGTACATGAATTTCGTATTTTGTATACGTGTATACTAATAATTGTGTTTGTCTTTTTCTTTCATACGTGCACAACTTTAAATGTCCATACGTATCCGCGGTGGTAGGGAATATAACCCCGTTGTAATAGTTCTTCCATATCTGAGCATTCGAAATATCCAGATTGATTACCAGGAATGAGAACGATTAAATTGGGTACTAAACAACTAGTAATAAAGACTAAGTACTACTCAAAATACTGAAATTCAATAAGTGTAAGTTTGCAGAAAAGTTTTAAGATGTTTAAAATGGTTCTCTTCGCATGATCGCATCTTTCTGCTTGCCGTTACATATTAAGTGCTAACACGCTTGCGTTTCTTTTCTGAAAAACTGTCACTTTCGTCAGAAATTTATTTACGCAAATAATACCGGTATTTTATACGGGTGTATGGCGAGATGATGATAATATTATTTATCTCACCATGTCAACTTCCTGGCCTTTTCAAGTCGACAAGGAGAGTTATTTATATACACATGTTCTCTTTTCAAAATGAGGATGTCGTTATGTTGATCTCGCAAACTCGACTTCCCAAAAAGTGGATGTCAGAAAAGTGATCGTTAAAAAAGGGTCGTTTTCAAAGTTACACGACAAGCTAGACTACCCGCGAATACACTGAGTTCAAAATATTATCACATGAAAAAAAACCTTAAGGGATCTGATAGCAACTTTAACACAGTATTTTGTGGGGGCGAACTTCGCTATTCCGAAGGTTCGCTATTCCGAAGGTTCACTATTTTAAAAAGGTTCTCTATTACGAAGGTTCTCTATTCCGAAAACAGAAAAGGTTCTTTATTCCGAATATGAAAAAATGGGTTCTTTAATCCGAAAACGAAAGAAGGTTCTTTATTCCGATATAAGCCACCGTGTTCTCTACTCCGAAAACGAAAAAGGTTCTTTATTCCGAATATGAAAAAGGGTTCTCCATTCCGAAATCTGGGGCCCGTGACTTTGACCTCTGGGGCCAAGATGGGCAAAGAATAAATCTACGGGGTAGGGCCCGTTAGTATACCACATATGGGCTCTGGGGCCTTCGTAGTTTTAGCGCTAGCCATGACAGAATGATGTGTTTGATGACAGAGGAAGGGTTAACTTCGCTATTCCGAAGGTTCGCTATTCCGAAGGTTCGCTATTCCGAAGGTTCACTATTCCGAAAATTAAAAAGGTTCTCTATTACGAAGGTTCTCTATTCCGCATAGTAAGGTATGTTTTCTTCACTTTTTACGAGCCCCTAGGACCCCGGGGTAACGCACCTGGTTACCCCCCTTTGTCGGCGGTACTGGATGTAGGCCTACATAATGGTAAAATTATGTTGAATTTTCAGTTTGACTGATTGGCAATACTTGATGACCATGCATGATGACGGTGAGGTGACTACCTTATATGCAAATTGTATGCAAAGTAGCTAATTTTCTATTGTTCTTTACGTACAAAACATTGCAGACTCCCTCCACAGTTACAAACCTCTAACTGTCCTCTACCTTTACATGTAATTAGAGGAACTCAAGATAAAAACAAACAAACAAAAAACACATGACACATTGGTAAAGCGGAATTGGTATTCGGAATAGAGAACCTTTTTTCATATTCGGAGTAGAGAACACGGTGACTTGTTTTGGAACAAAGAACCTTTTTTCGGAATAGAGAACCCATATTTGAATATTCGGAATAGAGAACCTTCTTTCATATTCGGAATAGAGAACCTTTCTATTTTCGGAATAGAGAACCTTCGTAATAGAGAACCTTTTTTTCGGAATAGCGGACCTTTAATTACATTCGGAATAGCAAGTGGTAAAATTACACGTTCGGAAAAGCGAACCTTCGGAATAGCGAACCTTCGGAATGGCGGACCTTCGGAATAGCGAGAGGACCCCCAGAAGAAAAGGCCCTAAAAGAAACCAAGTAAAGTTTTTCGGTTAGCCATGATGTTATGAATTCCACTGCATATAACATATTCGGAGTAGAGAACACGGTGACCTGTTTCGGAATAAAGAACCTTTATTCGTTTTCGGAATAGAGAACCCATATTTGAATATTCGGAATAGAGAACCTTTTTTCATATTCGGAATAGAGAACCTTTCTGCTTTCGGAATAGAGAACCTGTTTGTGTTTTGGGAATTTTCGGAATAGAGAACCTTCGGAATAGAGAACCGTTTTTTTCGGAATAGCAAAACTTTAATTATATTCGGAATAGCGAATGGTAAAATTACACGTTCGGAAAAGCGAACCTTCAGAATAGCGAATCTTCGGAATGGCGGACCTTCGGAATAGCGAGAGGACATTAGACACAGCAAATTGCATTTTGAAAACGAGGAATGTCCTTCTGATGTCAAATAATTTTGATATTTTTTTAAAATTCGCAATATAATAAAAATTATATATTAAAAATTTATATTTTTGATATTTAACAGTCCTTGAAGTGAACGTTAAAAAACTAATGACATATAGGCCTACTCCAATGTCTAAAAATGGTGTCAAAAGACTGCATGACACGTGATCGGTGTAGAAAAGTTGTTTTTAGGTCGAAATTCTGTGCAATAACGAATGTCTAAAAATCTATTTTTTTCTCAAAAATGTTCGAGTGTCTAAAAATGGGGTCAAATAACTCCAGGACACATGATCGGTGTAGAAAAGTGGTTTTTATATGACAATTTTCGGAAATCACGAATGTCTAATTTCTAATCTCGAATGTCTAAAAATGCAATCTTTTGGGTCAAAAATTTTTTGATGTCAAAAAATGGTGTCATATTACTCCAGGACACGTGATCTGTGTAGAAAAGTTGTTTTTAGATCAAAATTCTGCAAAATAACGAATGTCTAAAACTGAGATTTTTTGGTCAAAATTTTTGGAATGTCTAAAGTGGTGTCGAATGTCTAAAAATGATGACAAATGACTCCATGGCACGTGATCGGTGTAGAAAAGTGGATTTTAGATCGAAATTGTGCGGAATAACGAATGTATAATTTCTAATCTCGAATGTCTAAAATGAAATATTTTGGGTCAAAAATTTTTGATGTCAAAAAGTAGTGTCAGATGACTCCATAGCACTTGATCGATGTAGAAAAGTGGTTTTTATATGACAATTTTCAGAAATCACGAATGTCTAATTTCTAGTCTCGAATGTCTAAAAATGCAATTTTTTGGGTCAAACATTTTCGGGAAGGTCAAAAATGGTGTCATATTACTCCAGGACACGTGATCTGTGTAGAAAAGTGGTTTTTAGATCAAAATTCTGTGAAATAACGAATGTCTAAAAATTGAGATTTTTTGGTCAAAATTTTTGGAATGTCTAAAGTGGTGTCGAATGTCTAAAAATGATGTCAAATGACACGTGATCGGTGTAGAAAAGTGGATTTTAGATCGAAATTCTGCGGAATAACGAATGTCTAATTTCTAATCTCGAATGTCTAAAATGAAATATTTTGGGTAAAAAAATTTTTGATGTCAAAAAGTAGTGTCAGATGACTCCATAGCACTTGATCGATGTAGAAAAGTGGTTTTTATATGACAATTTTCAGAAATCACGAATGTCTAATTTCTAGTCTCGAATGTCTAAAATGCAATTTTTGGGTCAAAAATTTTCAGGAAGGTCAAAAATAGTGTCATATTACTCCAGGACACGTGATCTGTGTAGAAAAGTGGTTTTTAGATCAAAATTCTGCGAAATAACGAATGTCTAAAAATTTTTGAAGGACCAAAAATGGTGTCAAAATGCTCTGGAATACTCGATCGGTACATTAAAGTTGTTTTTAGGTCTAAATTCACCTAGATAACAAAGTTGAAACATTTTGAAATTTCTGGGCCAAAATTTTTGAAGGACCAAAATGGAGTCAAAATGCTCTAGAATACTCGATCGATCGGTACATTAAAGTTGTTTTATGTCTAAATTCACCTAGATAAGAAAGTTGAAACATTTTGATAAATTTCTGGGCCAAAATTTTTGAAGGACCAAAAATGGTGTCAAAATGCTCTAGAATACTCGATCGGTACATTAAAGTTGTTTTTAGGTCCAAATTCACCTAGATAAGAAAGTTGAAACATTTTGAAATTTCTGGGCCAAAATTTTTGAAGGACCAAAAATGGTGTCAAAATGCTCTGGAATACTCGATCGGTACATTAAAGTTGTTTTTAGGTCTAAATTCACCTAGATAACAAAGTTGAAACATTTTGAAATTTCTGGGCCAAAATTTTTGAAGGACCAAAAATGGTGTCAAAATGCTCTGGAATACTCGATCGGTACATTAAAGTTGTTTTTAGGTCTAAATTCACCTAGATAACAAAGTTGAAACATTTTGAAATTTCTGGGCCAAAATTTTTGAAGGACCAAAATGGAGTCAAAATGCTCTAGAATACTCGATCGATCGGTACATTAAAGTTGTTTTATGTCTAAATTCACCTAGATAAGAAAGTTGAAACATTTTGATAAATTTCTGGGCCAAACTTTTTGAAGGACCAAAAATGGTGTCAAAATGCTCTAGAATACTCGATCGGTACATTAAAGTTGTTTTTAGGTCCAAATTCACCTAGATAAGAAAGTTGAAACATTTTGAAATTTCTGGGCCAAAATTTTGAAGGACCAAAATGGTGTCAAAATGCTCTGGAATACTCGATCGGTACATTAAAGTTGTTTTTAGGTCTAAATTCACCTAGATAAGAAAGTTGAAACATTTTAAAATTTCTGGGCCAAAATTTTTGTAGGACCAAAAATGGTGTCAAAATGCTCTAGAATACTCGATCGGTACATTAAAGTTGTTTTTAGGTCCAAATTCACCTAGATAAGAAAGTTGAAACATTTTGAAATTTCTGGGCCAAAATTTTTGAAGGACCAAAAATGGTGTCAAAATGCTCTGGAATACTCGATCGGTACATTAAAGTTGTTTTTAGGTTCTATATACACCTATAGATAAGAAAGTTGAAACATTTTGAAATTTCTGGGCCAAAATTTTTGTAGGACCAAAAATGGTGTCAAAATGCTCTGGAATACTCGATCGGTACATTAAAGTTGTTTTTAGGTCTAAATTCACCTATAGATAAGAAAGTTGAAACTTTTTGAAATTTCTGGGCCAAAATTTTTGCAAGACCAAAATCGGTGTCAAAATACTCTAGAATACTCGATCGGTACATAAAAGTTGTATTTAGGTCAAATTCGGCCAAAATAACGAAGTTCAAAAAATTCAAATTTTGGGCCAAAATTGGGCCAAAAATTTTGAATGTCTAAAATATGTCTGATATTACTCCCGTACACTTGATTGATGCATAACAACGATTGAAAGTGTAATATTCATTGTAATAACGAATGTCTAATCTCTAATCTCTAATCTCGAGCCAACTTCACCGTGCTAATGAAGGAGATCTCCTTTTGAGGTTATTTTGTATTATTTTTGTACTCTGCATTTAAATTTTTAGAATTTGCTAGCTACTTTAGGAAGAGTAAAGGGACCATTAATAATAATACAAGTCATTTATAAAGCGCTAGTATGCAAGAAAGCCTCTTAGCGCTGTTATACAAAGGGTAAAAACATCTATAATAAATTACTGAGTTTGGCGACTTGGTAAGGCTAAAAACTTCCACGTTTTACATTATTTCGGAAAACGGATTTTTGCGTTGCGTAGAGTAAAGTTGTCCGCACCCCAATAAAACGTCCAATTTTGTTTTTGTTTACGTTAAGGGTGTCAAATTATGTTAATTAGTTTCAAAGCCACTAGCAGAGCACCTGCATACTAAAAAATGTTGACATAGCCTGAATTAGGCCTTCTATCCTGTCATCGGTGTGAGGATATTATGCCTGTAGTCTCAACTATTACATGACACAGTAGAAGTATGCCTGTAGTCTCAACTATTACATGACACAGTAGAAACTCAATTAACATCTATTGTTTATTCAACTAATTTATCAACATTAGCATGTATTCTGTGTTTTTATGGAGAACCTATAGTCAACAGTAGAGTGTTTGTTTATTGAATTAGTTTGTAAGTGAAACTTTTGAAGGACAAATTAATCAGGGTTGTAACTTTATAGGAAATAGAGTGTAAGGAAATGTGAATAAAATTGTTTCAGGTGCACAGTGGTGTAGCCAGGACTTTTTCAGAGAGAGAGAGAGAGAGAGGGGCAAATTTCATGAGGGGGATTGTCACAAATGGGCTAAAGAGTACGACAAATTTATCCAAAATGGGCTAACAAATAAAAAGTACAACAAATGCATAGAAATCTAAAATATCAGATCAGCCAGCAGGCCACAGGGGGCCAAGAGGGATCTGAATAAAATTGTGTTCATCTGCTCAGTGATGTAGCCAGGACTTTTGCAGGAGGCGGGGGCAGCAAGGTACATTTCAAGGTGGGGGACAAACTTGGATGAAAATGATAAAAAAAATTTGCTAAAAGGTACAACAAATTTGTCCAAAATGGGCTAAAAAGTACTGTCGAAACAAATGCATAAAAATCTTAAATATCAGAACGGCCAGCATCCCACAGGGGCAAGACTTCTCACGGTGGATATGATATGGTGTCAAGAAGACTTGCTTCGATCAATGATCTAATTTCAAGCCATTGATTTATATGGAAAAGATACTAAATATTATACTTCTAAGTTCTAAATGATAATCTCCTCTCATACCATTAATCACATTAAATAAAACATTTACATGTACACAAAATATACAAAATTTACCAACCGCGAAAGACCCTGACCGCGAAAGACGGGTGACCGCTAGTTATAAAAACACATGAGTGGAGTACACAGGTCACAAAGCAATAAAAGTATAATTATAATTAGATAGTATATGGTACAAACTTAAAAGTACTATTAAGTTAACCAAAAACACAACATTTTAAAAGGTGACCGAAATATTCACATGTCACATAGCATTACAAAAGCAAGTGAACACAGTATCATCTGAAGTAAAATATAATACTCTTCAAAGACAACATATTAAAAGGCATGAGCCATGCATGTTCAAAAAGGAACATCAGTTGAAGTGCTGGTTAAACAGAAAGGTCTTCCTGATGGAACTAAATTCCACTAAGACCAGGTCTATAACTTAAGACCTTAATATAGACAACTCTTTCACCTTGTGGGGGGGGGGTGCCAAAATGACCAATTCAGCATCGATTCTCCGCCCCTCCAAGCGATGAAAGTCAAAAGTCGCGCACATTTCAACACAATATCATTTGATAGATCAACTTAAGACCGATTAAGAACTTCATTATAACCAAAAATAATTAGTGGTAGGCACTATTTGTTTCAATTTTCATGCAAGAATGAATGTGGGTAGGGGTGCCATTATGTATCCTCGAGGGGCAGCATTATGTATCCTTAGTCCTGGGCGCCATCCCTTCGCTACGCCACTGTACAACTAAAATGGTAAACATCCAAATATTGGACGTGCCTGTCTTCATCTCTAACATGGTAGGGATAGAAACAAAAAATTCATATTCTCTATCCATTCTCTTTTTAATGTAACTAAAATGCAAAAATCTGATGTTGATGATTGTTTTTTTTAATTTCTTAATTCAACAAAACACTGATATAGTCTGGGGGCTTACGTCATTTGGTGAGAAGTTCATGTTTATTTGTTTGTTAGAACTGAAATCCAATCTACATGGACCACTGAATCAAATGAACCATGCTGCCAATTTTTCTGATGGGTTTAAAGAGGCCAAATTCAAGATGGCGGCTAAGTTATATAAAAAAAAATCAACATGGTCCGATCACGTTGTACAATACTCATATTCTTCCTCTAATCAAAGGGAACAAAAAAGTCTTTGGTTGCACATCTCTAGGATGATTGGTTAATGAGTTACATGGTAAAATACACAAAAGGTCAACAACCTTTTGAACAGTGGTCAAGTTTTCAATACTAAGTATTCTCTGATTGAAGTGAAAATGGTTGCTAATTATTCAGCTTGACACAAGAAACAAAAAAGTTTTAATTTTGCATATATCTAAAATGTATATGGTTATAAAACTGCAAGTCAAATGTCAACCAGTATACACCCCATATGATAACATGTCAAAATGGTCAGCTTGACCCAAGCATAGGGAAAATGCATTATTTATCCAAAATGTGTGAATTTTCTCCCAAAAAGTTTGAATTTGCAAAATTTAATAATATTTTTTAATAATATTTAAAAAAATTTTACTCTTTTTCTGGCTATATTTTCTTGCAATTTTTTGCGATGGTCTATACTTTCTATATATGTTATTAACATTGTGTTGCAGATCATTATGGATTCTTTGATTTTAGTGAAAACTTTTTGGAAAGTAAGTACTTGAAAAATGGTTATTTTGGGAAGATATTAAAATGTACGGTCTGATCTATTATGCGTGATTATACCCAAAATGGGCGTTTTTGCGCATCGCACATTCTCCGTCCTTGGCTTGACCATATTATACCATCTAGCATTAAAATAAGGATTCTTATTGATGCAAAACTATACATTTTTGTTCTTTGCGTCAATCTAAATACCGTAAATGTTCGCCTAATGGCATACCATGGCAATGATTCTTTATCTGAGTATGTTACGGTCAAAGGGGGGGGGTCCTCAAGGCACAAAACTGGGTCCTATTGGATTCCAAATTGTTATTAATGATGCTGCCACAGATGCCAAATCACAATACTGGAAATACGTTGATGACATGACCTTTGGTGAGAACCCTCATCGTAATGTTAAAGGCTGTCTTCAAGATGATTTGAATGATGTTACTGAGTGGGCCAAAAACAATAGCCTTAAATTAAACCCATCCAAATGCCAGGCTCTACTTGTTAATTTTGGTAGATCAGAGCCACTACACACAGATTTGAGAATTGGTAATGAGCCTCTTCCTTATGTTGACAAAGCGAAAGTCCTCGGTCTCTGGTTACAAAATGACCTTAAATGGGACGCCCAGGTTAATGACATGCTAACCAGAGCCAATAGGCGTCTTTTTATGCTTCGCACTTTAAAAAAATTTGGCTTCTCTCAAGATGAGCTCACCATTGTTCTTAAAAGTTACCTTAGACCAGTTCTCGAATATGCTGTTGTGGTTTGGCACTCAAGTATTACATCAAAACAATCTGCTGATATTGAAAGAATCCAAAAACGGGCATGTAGGACAATACTTGGTTGGAAGTTTTTGAACTATACATCTTATGATGATGCAATTACTTCGTGCAATCTTGATTTTTTAACTAACAGAAGAGAATTACTCTGTCATTCATTTGCTGAAGGGCTATCAAACAATGCGCGTACTAGTCATCTCATTCCCCCCACTAGGTTTGAAGCTCATGGTAGAAATCTCCGCAATTCAAGTGCAATATCAAAAATTCCAGTCAGAACATCCAGGTTTGCTAATAGTCCAGTACCATATTTTATTAATTTATTGAATCAGTAGTTATCCTTTTGCACTTGCCATTTTTAGTGCTTTTAAACAGTTTTGATGTATTACATGTATATGCAGGTGTCATTATTTATATAATTTATATATGATTTCTTTATTTGTATGTGTGAGTGGGAGCACAAGGCGTACCAGGTGTTTTTGGAGTTTGTTTTGGGTTTGTTTGAGTCCAGTGATATGTGTGGTGTGGCTGTGGTGTGAATTAGGTATGTGGGTGGGTGTGTGTGAGTAGGGGTGTGCAGGTGTGAGTGGCTGTTTTTCTGTTGCATGTGTTCAGAGATGAAGGGACCATGTGTGCTGGCATGCCATTATTTGTGCATCTGCATGCGTGCGCTCATGCACCCTTCACCTATGTACCCCTTTTCCACCCACACCGACTCCCGGAACCGACTCACACCTGCATGCTGATGTTTTATTATGTAGCAATATCCATTTATATGTGCAATATTTTTCATCTTTTATCTTTATTTGAATTATTTGAATTTATTTGCATTATTTGAATTTAAATTTGTTGTTTATATATTTTGTATTTGTAATATTTTGATGTCTTTTATTGAATGTAAAAATTGCTCAATTTGGCCTTAGGGCCACGATGCTTTTTCTAATCAAATGAAATGAAATGAATGAAATGAAATACCTGGGCTCCTTTGCCTTGAGGTTAATTACATGTACAAAAGGAGAGCTCACTCGTCTAAAAATCCCAAAAAGAATTAAGTGCATGTGCCTTTATTTGCTGGTGGAATTTTTATGGGAGGGCACTTTTAGTTTGTGTGACTAGGCGAACATTTACGGTATTTTTGCATCAATCAGAGAAATTTGAAAATTCGACCAGTGTACAAAAGGTCATTGACCTTTTGCACATTTCACACTGTAACCAATCATCAAAAACCAATCATATTATAGATATGTAACCATTCACTTTTTTGTTCCTTATGATTTACGGAAGAATTTGAGGTATTGCACAACTTGGTCGAGCCATTTTTATTTTATCTTATATCACTATAATTTGGTTCACCTCAAGTTTGGTAGTGATGATGTAGGTGCGCATTTTGCTCGTCCGCATTATCGAATCGAGCATGTTAAGTTAAACGCGCTGAGCGTCCACGCACGCGTACAGGGGGCGGCTTGTCGGTATGTTTGCGGCGCAACCAAACTAAACTTGAGGTGAACCAAATTATAGGCCGCCATCTTGACTTTGACCCCCTTAATCCTATCAGACAAATTGGCAGCATGGTTCATTTGATTCATTGGTCCATGTAGATTGGATTTCAGTTCAAAAATCAAAATAAACATGCAAGTCCTACTGCAGGCAATTTTGCTACGTAAGGCCGTGAACTAATAGTGACTTTAAGATATCACTCGTCATTATTCCACAATCTTTTGGGTCTTTCCTTTCTGCAGAAATTGGATATTCTACTACTTCTGTGTCATCTTCCTGTAGTTTTCTTTCATTATGACCTTCCTCCTCTGTATCAAATTCCTGTTTCCACATCAGTTTTGTTTCTATACGACCATGCTTCTCCGTACCAAATGCCTGTTTCCATATATCGGTATGATCACGCTGTTCCTCCGTTTTCACCTCTTTCCTTTGATTTGACTGATCCATTGTTTCACCACAGTTTTGCTGTTCTTCTGTCTTGACTTGGCTTTTCTTCTTTCGCTTTTCTTTGCTCCGTTTGCGTTTCCTTTTCAGCCGGACTTTCTTGTTGCCTGCTTCGGTATTGCCATCTTGTGAGTCTTTCGGTGCTACCTTTTCAGGTTTGTTATGGGTTTTCTGATGCTTGTTCAATTTCCAGCTGGTAGCGAACCCTTTCCCACAAGTGAAACACGGAAATGGTCTGGTGTGATATTTCATATGGGCTCGCAAGACACCAGCAGTTGCACATATTTTATTACAAATGTCACAAACATTGGGATTATCTTTGGTATGCGTCACCTTCTTATGACGATTCAAGATCTCTGCGGTGCGAAAATGGTTACCGCATTCTGCGCATTTGTACGGCAACTCTCCTGTGTGGATTCTCACGTGGTTCTTCCAGTGAGATTTGTACAAAAATAATTTATTACAAAATTCACATTTGTACGATATGTCCGGGTTCTCTTTGGAGTGGATCCGCAAGTGATATGTCAACGTAACTCTGGATACAAACCGAGCTCCACAATATGTGCAAAGATGTGGCCTGTGGTTTGTATGTTTGGCTGCGATGTGTGCAGCGTAAGCTACTTCTAGCGCCAAAAGCGTTGTTTACATGTTGTGCATTGAAATGGCTTTACCGTAGAATGAACAGCCATTTCATGGATTTTTAAACATTCTTTACTTACGTATGTTTTACCACATGCAACACATAAACACGCAAATGGGTTTCCATTATCAGAATGAACTGCCATGATGTGGTTTTTCAGTGTCTTTTTGTCCAAGTAACTTTTGTCACAATGTTCACAAGGAAAACGTTCAGGTGGTGTTGGTCCATGATTCCGACGTTCATGGACCAAAAGTGCGTACCGTCTTCTATAACTTGACCCACAGTGTGCACAAACAAATGGTTTGGGAGCCTCCTCATTTCTGGTGCCTCCCTTATCCTTGTCCAAACAAATGTGTTTCTTAAAACTTTTCTCATGCTTAAATCCTGTAGCGCACAATTGACATGTGTAGAGTACAATATCACTATGTTTCCTTTTGTGAAGCTTCAGAATATACTTTGATTGACAATGTTTCCCGCATTCATCACATTTATATCTGCCATCATGCCACGCCATGTGTGCCCGCAGAGTTGTCCTAAACGAAAACAGTTTGTCACACTTGGTACATGAGTAGGGCTGCCGTCCGAAGTGACTTATAACATGTTCTGGTATACTGGAACTGCTTTTGAAGACTTTATCACATATGTGACAATTGTGTGGGTTTTGGTGAGTTTTGTCTTCTTTAATGTGCTCTATTAGTTTGGTCAGATCTGTGAAGGATTTGTGACATGGTTCACATGGATAGGGCTTGTCCGATGTGTGTGAGATTTGAAGTATTTTCATTGTATCCATAGATGTCTTTCGTTGATGTGCAGCACACGCCTCTTCCGTTGTTGCTGTATGAATCCTGTTGTCACTTATTGAGGTACTTTGAACATTAAATGTTACCTTTTCCTTTCTCTTTGCGTCATTATGTGACTCTTTGTGAAGCTTCAGAATATACTTCGATTGACAATGTTGGCCGCATTCATCACATTTATATTTGCCATCATGCCACGCCATGTGCGCTCTCAGAGTTGTCTTAGCGGAGAACCGTTTGTCGCACCTAGTACATGAGTATGGCTGAATCTTGTAGTGACTTATGACATGTTCTGGTATACTGGAACTGCTTTTCAAGAATTTATCACATATGGGACAATTGTTTGGTTTTGGGTGAGTTTTGTCTTTCTTGATGTGCTCTATTAGTTTAGTCAGATCTGTGAAAGACTTCTGGCATTGTTCACATGGATAGGGCTTGTCTGTTGTGTGAGAATCTTTATGAATTTCCATTGTAGCTTCATCCTGAAACCATTCCTTGCAGACCGGACATTGGCGCTGTCTTTCATTTGAAACTACACCAGTTTCTATAGAAACCACACTCCTTTCCTTAGAAACCACACCTGTTTCCTTAGAAACCACACTCCTTTCCTTGGACACCACACCCCTTTTCATAGGAAGCACACCACTTTCCTTAGAAACCACACCCTTTTCCTTAGAAACCACGTCCCTTTTCTTAGAAACCACACCCTTGTCCTTAGGAAGTATACCCTTTTGTTGCTTTGAAGAAGATGCTTCTCCCATTTTAATTTTATGAATTTGGTTGTCACTTTTTGAGGAACAATTTGGACTGGAAGAATTATTTCCCTTTTGCTCTGTAAAAGCAGTAGATACTTGTTTCTTATTCTTAGAGGACTTTTTAGTTTTAGTACCACCTTGTGTGCCAGTCTCAACTTCATTCATGTGCATTTTGGTGTGGTGCCTGATCAACCGATTGGGGTTCGAAAAAGACCTCTTGCAAGAAATACAAATGAACTGAAACTGAACGCCTCCTACTGTTGACTCACTACTGACCGGGTCAGTATCGTTTCTATTTTCCGTGAATACTGTAGGCTCTTTTTTGACAATGGTACTAGCTGTACCTGTTGCATCATCGGAAGAGGGCTTAGATTTTGTGGATTCATGTCCTGTTGTAATACAGTTTCTTTGGTCTTTGTCATTGTATTGATTTGATATGATGCTAGCTTCTTTGAAATTCTTGCCAGATGTTCTTCCATGATCTTTCGGCTGCTCACTGTAAAAAGAAAACAAGATAATTTCAAAAAAGTTAGCATGCTGTTTTTAAAAAGTGACATTCCCAAGATGCAAGAGCCCTCCCCGAACATTTTGGTATGATTCTTGACCACATCAAATCTTTTCAAACTTCATTTTGCAAACCATTTGTTGTTTTAATTTTGTGATAATATGCAGCTTGTAAGAACCTGTAAGTACACTAAGGGCTCATATTGAAATACCCTACCATGTTTTCACACAGAAAGAAGGCAAAATTCCCCTCGCTTAGCGCACGCCTCAGGAAAGCTCGGTCATAACACGGATGGATTATATGCATCAGTGATACAAACTGCCCAGGATTTCAACAAAAGAAGGCTAGCACAGAAAAGCTGCAGGATGGCGCACACCTTCATGTGTAAGGGAATTTCAAAATGAGCCCTTAGCCAAAAAAGAAACACATTTCACAAGATCATATCTTAAAATCCTGTCCATCAAAATGAGCCAAAATTACACACAGGATTACTTCAATTCTCTACTCTAAACACATGTCAGCTGCCTGGTGCCCGGGAAATTTGGGTAGCTCGCAGGAAATCTCCAGAAAAAAAATCATTAGTTTTTTTTTAGGTTTTTTTTCAAAGTTTTCCGTGACTTTGGAGAATCACTGGACCTACTCTGATGTGCTAGGATCATTCACAGTTAATTTGAAAAAAAAAATTACAGTTTGTCATTCATAATATGCAAACCACTAACTAATGTTTACCTCTTCATCTATCACGTATTATAAATGCATTGGTTTTCAATGCATATAATATTTTTTACCACAACAATGCTGCTTTTAAACAATATGCAACTATTCATGTATTATTCTCATTTGGGAACCAAAGGCCTCACACAGTATTGTTACTGTGCATCCATCCACTGTTTGCTTTGTAATGGTACATCCAACTGAACTTATTATACCAATAGCATCACAACCCATTGCAATATCCCACATGTAAATCAGAAACATTTGTGAACTTAAAATCTTCACTACCCCTGTGGAAGATTTTGGAAATATCTTCCACAGAGGGAGTATGAATTTCAATGGAATTAACACATTAGCAGCTCCAATTGAAACTCACTCTCTCTCAAGGGAATATTCAGGTTGAATCTTTCTCAGAGGGTGTATGAAATTCAAATGGAGCTGCCTAATGTGCTCATTAAATTAGAAATTCCCATGTGGAAGATACTTCCAAAATCTTCCAGAGGGGTAGTGTGGATTCTAAATAAAATAGCCCATTGTGTCTTACCTTTCAGTCTGTTGTTTATCACAATTGGTCCCCTGACACTCTGTGGCATGCTTTCTGAGACTTGTCTCACTTGCACAACTGATACCACATGACACACATTTGAAGGAATCTGATAACTTGCATTCATCATGTTTAGAATCAAGAGGTGTGTGAGTACTGTTGGACGATATATGTGTCCTTTCATGGCTTCGCAGTAAAGAATCATCTTCAAAAGTTTCTCCGGATTTATGACACACGTTGGAGACGACGCCAAGATGAACTTTTCCGACATGCTCTGTGAAGAGCTTTGTGTTTGGAAAAAAGGCATCACAGTGAGAACATTTAAAGTTGACATTTTGAAAGTGAACATCAAGAGTCCCATCTGCTCTGGGGTCTACTGTGTAGTCATGTTTGGCCTTAAACTGTTTTGATGAAATAAGATTTGATGACATATTGCCTGCTGCTTGAAAATTGCTTGAAAATTTTACACAGAAATAGTCACAGATGCTTTGTTTTCCATGGATCTGAAGTCTGTTGTACGTGCACAACTGAGTTGGTCACAGATTCTGTAAAAAATAAAGAAAGTTACAAAATGGTTCAAAAACCACTTAATTTTCTATACAGAGTGTATCAAAATAAAGTAAACAGTTTCAAAAATGCCAGTAAATTAAAATATGGTACCTCAATTCCTCATACTTTTTTTAAACTACAATCCAGGACAAAAGGTGTTTTTGAAGATTCATATGACCTGACAGTCATCATAGAATCAGGGGTGTGCCAGGCATCGCCAGACCTTTTTCATTTGGGGGTGTAAGAGTCACCTGATTACCGACGAGCCGTCTGTGTGCCGACATACCAAAAAAAATCTGGGAGCAAAACACAAAAATGTTATATCAGAGGTTGCACATCGGGCGTGTGGGGGATGTCTGAAGGGGATGTGGCTCCCTGAGAAGTAAGAAACTTTTGCAAAATGCAGACCTAATTGAAGAGATTTGGTGGACTATTTTGGTACTATTACTACATGTATTAGTATGTAAAATTTTAGTTTGAAAAAGCCGAAAATTTGTGAAATGAGCGGTCGATGAAGCCTTTCTAGGACAAGTTTTCCCTATTATTGTAGGCCTATAAATTGTGTTAAACATAAATTCACAAATGTGGAAAGCAGAAGCGAAAATGACCACTTGTTTGTCCACTACACAATGGGGTTTCTGAGGAGGGATATTCCCCTCTGATAAGTAAGAAATTTTGCAAAATGAAGACCTAATTGAAGCCATTTGGTGGACCATTTTGGCACTATTAGTGTGTAAAATTTTAGTTTGAGAAAGCCGAAAATGTGTGAAATGACACATGCACATGCACATGGTACAATGGATAATGCAGAATTAGGCTAGATAGTTCATGACATGAGTTTATTACGTCATTGTACTCAGACACGAGCCAATCCTAGTACAACAAGTCATACCTAGAATATTTTCTCAATTTGAATTTTATCCTTACTATACTAGGTATGACTGCTTTTACTGTAAAATTTGTGTCAATTCCCGATGGCGATGTCATGATATGTGTGCAACATATTTTTAGGCTCCGCACTTGCCGATTATAGACCAGAGCAAGTGGTAAACATCGAACCTGTGCAGTACCGGGCTGCTATTCAATTGCGTGGTGCATGGGTGACATGTATTTTCAATGTATTAATGCCTATACGGTGATCCACCCAAAATTAAAAAAATCACCATATCCCTGTACTACACCCATCGAATGTGTGTCATCAACCCTCAGATCGGCCCTCAGACACACACATGCAGGCATAGAGTTCTGCAGTAGCATGTTTTGTTGACATTTTGTGTAATGTTTACATCCATGACAGTTCTAATACCATCATCAGACAACTCAAATACAATGGATATCAGTTGGCAATCTTAATGTTATGCAATCAAGTGTACAACACTATCACTCTTACAATGAGCAGAAAGTCACTGAGTCACGCAATTTCAAGTACCGTACCTGAAGTGGCCTACTGCAAATGACCAGATATAACCTTTCTGATTTTCATGTTATTTTGCAATAACAAAACCATGTTTTCCTGGATTTTGGTATGAAATTGAGCAAATAGAATTAATTGTCATGTCAATTTGGAGTTATTAGGGGCAACTAAAACTGATGAGGTAGTTTTAATATGTCTGGAATCTGGAATCTGTATTGCCTATTCTGAAGGAATTATTGCCATGTAAACAAACCATCCCTTGGCCAATATGGACATGGTGTACAGCTATTCAGTACCCTGTTTTCCATGGGTGACTGTAGGAACCCATGGATTCGATCCATGTATACCTGTACTACATGTACTAAGCCAATCCTGTCTAAAAGTGGGTTTTCTTATTGGTTACGCATTCAGTATAAGATCGTCCATGATGAGATAGACATCCCCAGTGACCGTTACCTTACGCCAGTTACCCGGCTTTCTCGCCGCAATAATACAAAAAGTTTCATTCACCACCAAACTCGCATCCAGTGCCACAAAACTCATTTTCCCCCCGAACCATTACCGACTGGAACAGTCTAAAAGAAAACACCGTTCAAGCAAGCAGCCTACAAGTATTCAAGTCACAACTACAACAACAATATAAAAGCAGCTTTTACCCCCGCACAAGCTTGGCTTCTATACTCTTTGAGTCCAGCCAATATATGAATTGATGTTGATGTTCATGAGATGCTAATTTCTGTTGTGTTAATTTCTGTTGTGACGAACACGCATCTATTCAATTCTCTCTCACTTCACCGTGGACATGATGTATAGAAATGATAGCCATCGAGGTCGCGTCACTGTCTGAAGTCATGAAAAGATTATTTATGTGTTCAGAAAAAAAAAACAGGTTTTCTACCTATGGCGCTCAAGCTGAAATCCCGGCTGAAATACAGCAAGATAATGTAAGATAGTAAAATGTAAACCTGTATTTTAGATAGAGTATCTCGAGCTAAATTGTACTTACAATGACTTAACTCATAGTCTCATGAACTCATGAACTTTTGTAGACCATGACTGAGAGTGAGACAATGTAGTTAAGCTTAAAATTTTGATCGTCTTTTTTATAAAAAATAATAACAAACAATGACAAAGTAAAATAATGTCTCCAAGCAAAATCTCTTTGAATACTTACTGCGCGCTATACGATAAACTAATAAATAAGCGCATACCAGTCAGCAAAGTTGATAAATTATCAAAAGCATGAGGCCCGAAAACTGAAAAATGCGGTAATCCATGTATTCCAGCCGTTCAAGGTACCTATGAATAATTAAGCAGATGACGTATTTACCAACTCTGAGGACGTAGTGTTTCGTCTGTTTTGACGAATACAACTATGTTTGAATGTCAATTCAAAGATAATATTCAATTTATTATTTATTATTACTGCTGCTCTTATCATTCATTATTATTATTATTAGTTTTATTATTATTATTATTATTAGTATTATTATTGTTATTGTTATTATTATTATTATTATTATTATTATTATTATTATTATTATTATTAGGCCAAATAAAAAATAAACATGTTTCACGTCCCTCCGCTTCCTGTTTTGAGGTTTCTTCAATTTTATTTTATTTTTGAAATTCAGTTATAACTTTTCAAAAAAATATGTCTAGGAAGTAGAGATGCTTTCTATAGCCTTGCTAATATACAAGAAACACTTTTATAAGGGTTTGTGATGGTTGGAGGGGGCCTATCTCTCAGAACAACAAATAAAAAGAGGCCTCCTCCTTTTTCCAGGCATTATTGTATGCGCTGAAACAGCTCTAATTATGGGTATTTACACTGATTTTGCGATAAAATATAAAAAATAAAAAGCCCCCTCTTCCTCCTTTTTTTCAAAAACCCGGACGTGAAACATGTTTTTTATTTTATTTGGCCTTATAAGGCCTATTAGTGTTATTATTATTATTATTACTAGCGGGTACCCGCGCTTCGCGCGGGCCCCCGCTAGATGAGTAAATGGGAGCGGTTAGTAAACGGGAGCGGTTAGTATAAACGATGGAAATTTTAATCATGTCAATTGGTATCGCTTTTAACAGCTCAATTATTACGCGGTTAGTGATGTGGTAGGCCTACCATTTGTTGCCTCTACTTTGCAAACGACTTCCTTAGCGTTCTTTCTTTCTTACTTTCCCGTTCTTTCTTTCTTGCTTTCCCGTTCTTTCTTTCTTGCTTTCCCGTTCTTTCTTGCTTGCTTTCCCTCCCTTTCTCTCTTGCTTTCCCTCCCTTTCTTTCTTGCTTTCACTCTCTTTCTTTCTTGCTTTCCCTCCCTTTCTTTCTTGCTTTCCCTCCCTTTCTTTCTTGCTTTCCCTTTCTTTCTTTCTTTCTTTCTTTCTTTCTTTCTTTCTTTCTTTCTTTCTTTCTTTCTTTCTTTCTTTCTATCTTTCTTTCTTTCTTTCTTTCTTTCTTTCTTTCTTTCTTTCCCTTTCTTTCTATCTTTCTTTCTTTCCCTCTTTCTTTCTTTCTTTCTTTCTTTCTTTCCCTCTTTCATTCCCCTTTTTACTTATTTTTTCTTTGTCCCTTTTTTCTTTCAGTTTCTCTCTTTTCTGCGTTCCATTTCTCTTTCTGTTTCTTGCTTGTTCACTTTCTTTCTCTCTCTCTCTTCTTTCTTTCTTTCTTTCTTTCTTTCTGTCGGTCTATTTTTTCTTTGTTTTCGTTTCTCTCTCCCTTTCTCTTTCTTGCTTTCCCGTTGTTTCATTTCTTTCTTTCTTTCGTTCTTCCCTCTTTCTTTCCCTCTTTCCTTCCCTCTTTCCTGCCTTTTTTCCTTCCTTCCTTCTTCTTTCTTTACATAGGCATAAATCCCGGGATGAGTAATAAATTCCTCAATATTTCGATAAGGGGCATGGTCTACTGAAATTTCTTTCTTTCTTTCGTTCGTTCTTTCTTTTATATGTGTTTCTGTTTCATCAAGTAGGCCTATAGCAACATTGGGTTTCAAGAAGGTTGAGTTACATAGGCGTAAATTCCGGTGGTGGGGTGGGGGACCCCCCCCCCCCCCCCCCAATGTTTTGATAAGGTCAATGGTCCGTACAATCACCCCAAGTTCACACATGTATAATAGATGTGGGTTTCTGACAAAATTAACCTCATTTTTGGCCAAACTAAAAAGTGCCAATTTTTGCGGCCTTCGTGCGAAGTTGTTCCACTTTTGCACAATATAATTCACCAGTAGGCCTAATTAGCTTGCCATAAATTATTCTGTCGCCAAGATGCTGGCTTCACTGTAGGCCTATTGCAAGAAATTGATTTAAACGGACCCATCCCCATGCCATGTCAAGAGAAATCTACGCCATTGTTAATGTTGCCAAAAGATGCCGGATTCACTATTAATATGCCTACTTCAAGAAATGTTTTCATCCCTCCCCTAATGTCAAAAAGAAATCTACGCCACGGATATTTAGCGGTTGTCCATGCTATAATCTGCTAATAATGCCCCACACTCCCCATCGAAATTCATCACAACATGACAAACGAATAAACTCAAATTACTTTCCAATATGCCTAGGCCTACCTTGAATTTAAAATCTTCGGAAAGTCATCACAAAAGAAGTTTCCGAAAGTCATAATTTGCATAAACCAAATGGTCTATGCATAAACGAATGCAGTTGATTTATTATTATAGCCGTTGCGGTTACCATGCCGCATAATGCCCACTCTCCGTCGATGTCGAAAGTCACCACGAACGGATAAACTACTTTCAAAATTATTAGATCACTTGGACCATTTTTTTTCAAAATACGTAACTTAAAACCACCTTTGTCTCAGCCATTAATTTGTTAGTTCCGTCTAAGAGATGTGATATTTTCCGTCTTAGATGAAACTGGAAGTTTTGTTACCATTAGCGCGTCGGGAAGTTGCCACGACCTGTGCGTAATCCGCGTATAGCAACGCAGCAACGGACCGTAAATAAGCGGGCCACCATTGGTTGATCTACCGAATAAATCCAAATAATTATTTGTATTTATTAATTTAATTATCTATCTATGCATTTACCATTCATCTGGAAATGCTAGAACTTATTTATTTATCTATTTATTAATTTATAATTTATCTATAATCTCCGAGATGATACCGATGAATCGATCAGTTCCTCTTCAAAGTATCGATTATCGGCAAGTTCCTCTTTAATAGTATAGATTAGGCCTATTATTATTATTACTATTATCATTATTATTATTTACATCATTATTATTAGGCCTATAAAAAAGCATTTAAATACCGTATCTTCTATCAGGGCAGCCAGCATCCCACATTGGGGGGGGGGTTTAGTTAAAATGGGCAGGGGTTTTGTCACTGAACGCAATCAGTTAATTAACCTAATCAGTTTATTAATCTAATCAAGTAATCAATCAATATCTATGATATCCATGAATGCTGACGATGCTGATGCTTATATGATGCTGCTGATGATGATGCTGTTGACGATGCTGATGCTGCTGATGACTACTGATGATGATGCTGATGATGCTAATGCTGATGATGATGCTGATGATGATGTTGATGCTGCTGCTGATAATATGATGTTGATAGGCCTACTGATGATGCTGCTGCCGATGCTGCTGCTGACGATGCAGATGCTGGTGATGATGCTGATGATGTTGATGATGATGATGATGATGATGCGACTGATGATGATGCTGCTGATGCTGCTGCTGATGCTGCTGCTGATGATGCTGCTACTGATGATGCTGCTGATGATGCTGCTGCTGACGATGCTGTTGATGATGCTGATGCTGCTGCTGACGATGCAGATGCTGATGCTGCTGCTGCTGATGATGATGATGTTGATGATGATGATCGATGCTGATGATGATGCTATTGGCGATGCTGATGCTGCTGCTGCTGATGATAATGTTGCTGCTGCTGCTGCTGATGCTGATGTTGATGATGATGTTGATGATGACTGATGATGCTGATGCTGCTGCTGTTGCTGATGATGCTGATACTGATGATGCTGCTGCTGACGGTGCTGCTGCTGATGTTGATGATGTTGATGATGACTGATGATGCTGATGCTGATGCTGCTGTTGCTGATGATGCTGATACTGATGATGCTGCTGCTGACGGTGCTGCTGCTGATGTTGATGATGCTGATACTGACGATGTAGATGCTGATGATGATGCTGATGATGATGCTGATACTAATGATGCTGCTGCTGCTGCTGCTGACGATGCAGATGCTGATGATGATGCTGATGATGTTGTTGATGATGATGATGATGTTGATGATGCGACTGATGATGATGCTGATGATGATGTTGATGCTGATGATGATGTTGATGATGTTGATGATGCTGCTGATGATGACTGATAATGCTGATGCTGCTGCTGCTGATGCTGTTGCTGATGATGCTGATACTGATGATGCTGTTGCTGATGCTGATACTGATGATGCTGCTGACGGTGCTGCTGCTGATGTTAATGCTGCTGCTGATGATGATGCTGATAATGATGACGCTGATGATGACGCTGCTGCTGACGATGTAGATGCTGATGATGATGCTGCTGCTGATGATGATGCTGATGCTGCTGCTGACGATGCGGATGCTGCTGCTGCTGATGATGATACTGATGATGTTGATGATGCTGCTGCTGATGATGACGACAATGATGCCTCGGATGATGACTTGCATGATGATGATGCATGATGACCGTAGCATGATGATGACATGTATGATCAGTAGCTGTATCATCACCATCATCAGCATCAGCAGCAGCAGGATCATCATCAGCAGCATCAGTATCATCAGTAGCAGTAGCAGCATCATCAACATCATCATCAGCATCATCGGCATCATAATCAGCATCATCGGCATCATAATCAGCAGCATCTGCATCAGAATCATCATCAGCAGCATCATCAGCATCATTATCATAATTGGCATCCTCAGCATTATCATCAGCATCCCCTAGCAGAAATTCTATACAGCAAGAAGTGTATCAAAAGTGTATCAAAGTGTATTAAAACTGTATCAAACAGCAATTTAATACAGTTTTGATATACAAAGGGTGTATTGAAAATGTATCAACTGAAAATATAAGGTATCAAAACTGTATCAAATACCACCTAACTGTATCAAAATGTATCAAAAGTGTATCAAATTTGAACTTAGTTAATTTTGGCCATGCTTGTGGTGTATCAAAAGTGTATCAAATTGAACTTTGCAGTTTTTCAGTGTATGTAAAGTGTATCAAAGTGAACTTTTTGGTGCTAGATGTATATCAAAAGTGTATCAAATTGGACTTAGTCAAATTCTGGCTGCATACAGTGTATCAAAAGTGTATTAAATTGGACTTTGCCTGTTTTTTAGTGTATGTAAAGTGTATCAAATTGAACTTAGTTAATTTTTGGTGTCTAGAGGTATATCAAAAGTGTATCAAATTGGACTTAGTTAAATTCTGGCTGCATACAGTGTATCAAAAGTGTATTAAATTGGACTTTGCCTGTTTTTTAGTGTATCAAAAGCGTATTAAATTGGACTTAGTTCATTTTGGGTGGCTAGAGGTATATCAAAAGTGTATCAAATTGGGCTTTCATAAACTGACCTTTTGTAGTGTATCAAAACTGTATCAATAACTGATCACATGTCTAGATAATGACTCATCATTTTCAAATTTGCCCATGTGGCATGTATGCAGTTAACACCAGGATTTGCATTTGGAAATGTACTGTATTTTAGAGCAAATTATGGTGTTTTATTTATCATGATGACGATACAAACATGCTTGTAGACTGCACATTAGGTTACAATGTAGTTGTAATCAGGGACTGTGATTAAAGAGGAAATATCTGACTTTGTTCTGATAAGGTAAGCTTACTATATATTATATATAGGGCCTCAATGTATATGTATTAAGCATGAATATAGCACATGCCTGTATAGTAGATGTTATTGGTAGCCTTTTTGTCTCTTTATTGAGGGTAACAACTTCAGTGACAAGTACTGCATTCCAAGCAGGCCTTCTGATGTATGTATGTTCCATTTTGGTTGGGTTTTGCTTCTTTTTTGCAAGACTTTCTCACACATTTATCCTATTGCGTTGTAATTTTGAACGTTTATAGGGGAAAGTGCATTGAGCTGCTCCGTGATGGGGGAAAGTGCTAGAGGTCAGCATTAGCAGTAGAGGACAGTGTTGAATTTGAGCTTGATTAGACTAATTTCAAAATTTGACCTTTGACCCCTTCACTTTGGGGTCATTAATGTTTGCAAATATGTTTAGATCATGTACGGATAATTCTTGTTGAATTTGAGCTTGATTGGACCAATTTTGAAATTTGAAAAACTGTATCAAAACTGTATAAAAAACTGTATCAAAAGTGTATCAAAACTGTATCAAAAGTGTATAAAAAACTGTATCAAAAGTGTATCAAAAAACTATCAAAAGTGTATCAAAAAAACTATCAAAAGTGTATAAAAAACTGTATCAAAAGTGTATCAAAAAACTATATCAAAGGTGTATCAAATGGCATGTATCAAAAATAGGGCGGTCCAGCTGGCCAGCATTAGAATTGGAACGCTGATTTGATACAGTGACATATTGGATACACTTTTGATATAATTATGTATAAAATGTGTATAAAATGAAAGGATAAGAATTTCAATGCTAATTTGATACAGTTTAAATTGGCACGCTGATTTCATACAGTGACATATTTGTTTGATACACTTTTGATATAATTATGTATGAAATGTGTATGAAATGAAAGGATAAAAATTTCAACGCTAATTTGATACAGTTTAAATTGGAACGCTGATTTGATACAGTAACATATTCGATACACTTTTGATATAAATTATGTATGAAATGTGTATGAAATGAAAGGATAAAAATTTCAACGCTAATTTGATACAGTTTAAATTGGAACCCTGATTTGATACAGTTACATATTTCATACACTTTTGATATAATTATGTATGAAATGTGTATGAAATGAAAGGATAAAATTTGAACGCTAATTTGATACAGTTTAAATTGGAACGCTGATTTGATACAGTTACATATTTCATACACTTTTGATATAATTATGTATGAAATGTGTATGAAATGAAAGGATAAAAATTTCAACGCTAATTTGATACAGTTTAAATTGGAACCCTCATTTGATACAGTAACATATTCGATACGCTTTTGATATAAATTATGTATGAAATGTGTATGAAATGAAAGGATAAAAATTTGAACGCTAATTTGATACAGTTTAAATTGGAACCCTGATTTGATACAGTAACATATTCGATACACTTTTGATATAAATTATGTATGAAATGTGTATGAAATGAAAGGATAAAAATTTCAACGCTAATTTGATACAGTTTAAATTGGAACCCTGATTTGATACAGTTACATATTTCATACACTTTTGATATAATTATGTCTGAAATGTGTATGAAATGAAAGGATAAAAATTTGAACGCAAATTTGATACAGTTTAAATTGGAACCCTCATTTGATACAGTAACATATTCGATACACTTTTGATATAAATGATGTATGAAATGTGTATGAAATGAAAGGATAAAAATTTGAACGCAAATTTGATACAGTTTAAATTGGAACCCTCATTTGATACAGTAACATATTCGATACACTTTTGATATAAATGATGTATGAAATGTGTATGAAATGAAAGGATAAAAATTTGAACGCAAATTTGATACAGTTGAAATTGGAACCCTCATTTGATACAGTAACATATTCGATACACTTTTGATATAAATTATGTATGAAATGTGTATGAAATGAAAGGATAAAAATTTCAACGCTAATTTGATACAGTTTAAATTGGAACCCTGATTTGATACAGTTACATATTTCATACACTTTTGATATAATTATGTATGAAATGTGTATGAAATGAAAGGATAAAATTTGAACGCTAATTTGATACAGTTTAAATTGGAACGCTGATTTGATACAGTTACATATTTCATACACTTTTGATATAATTATGTATGAAATATGTATGAAATGAAAGGATAAAAATTTGAACGCAAATTTGATACAGTTTAAATTGGAACCCTCATTTGATACAGTAACATATTCGATACACTTTTGATATAAATGATGTATGAAATGTGTATGAAATGAAAGGATAAAAATTTGAACGCTAATTTGATACAGTTTAAATTGGAACCCTGATTTGATACAGTTACTTATTTGATACACTTTTGATATAATTATGTATAAAATATGTATGAAATGAAAGGATACATTTCATTTGATACTTTTTTGATACATTATCTTGGCATTTGATACACTTTTGATATGTATAAAATGTGTATGCAATGTTAATTTGATACAGTTTTGATACATAAAAGTGTATGAAATGAGGGTTCCAATTCAAAGCCTTTTATTTCATACATTTTTCATACGTATCAAAAGTGGTGTATCAAAAGTGTATCAAATTTCAGCCGGGGTCATTATCATAATTGGCATCATCAGCAGCATCAGTAACATCATCAGCATCAGTAACATCATCAGCAGCAGCATCACTACATCTGCATCAGAATCATCATCAGAAGCAGCATCAGCATCATCATCAGCAGCATCATAATCAACATCATAAACAGCAGCATCATCATCATTAGCCTATCACCATCATCTGCATCAGAATCATCATCAGCATCAGCATCATCATCATCATCATCATCCTCATTAGCATCATTAGCATCATCATCATAATCGGCATCATCAGCATTATCATCATCAGCAGCAGCAGCATCAGCAGCATTATCAGCATTATCATCGGCATCAGCATCATCATCATTAGCATAATCATCAGCATCAGCACCATCAACATCATCAACAACAGCATATCATCAGCAGCATCATCATCAGCAGCATCATCAGCATCTACATCGTCAGCAGCAGCATCATCGTCAGTGTCATCAGTATCAGCATCATCATCAGCAGCAGCATCAACATCAGCAGCAGCAGCAGCATCAGTATCAGCAGCATCAGCAGCAGCAGCAGCAGCAGCAGCATCATCAGCATCGTCAGCAGCATCATCATTATCAGCATCATCAGTATCAGAATCATTATCAGCAGCAGCATCAACATCATCAGCAGCAGCATCATCATCAGCATTAGCATTGTCAGCAGCATCAGCAGCAGCATCATCATCAGCAGCATCCTCAGTAGCATCATCATCATCAGCATCATCATCGCCAACAGCATCATCAGCAGCATCATTATCAGCATCATCATAAGCATCATCATCGTCAGCAGCATCATCAACAGCATCACCATCAGCAGCATCATCAGCAGCATCATCAGCATCATCATCATCAGCAGCAGCATCAGCATCATCAGTCATCATCAACAGCAGCATCAACATCATCATCAGCATCATCAACATCTGCATCATCATCAGCAGCAGCATCATCAGTATCAGCAGCATCATCAGCAGCAGCATCATCAGCAGCAGCAACATTATCATCAGCAGCATCAGCATCGCCAATAGCATCTGCAGCAGCATCAGCAGCAGCAGCATCATCATCAACATCATCATAAACATCATCAGCATCATCATCATCAGCAGCAGCATCTGCATCGTCAGCAGCAGCATCATCATCAGCATCATCAGTATCAACATCATTATCAGCAGCAGCATCAACATCAGCAGCAGCAGCATCATCAGTATCAGCATCATCATCAGCAGCATCAATATCATCAGCAGCATCATCAGCAGCATCATCTGCAGCAGCATCATCATCATTCGCATCATAAACATCATCATCAGCAGCATCATCATCATCAGCATCATCAGCATCTGCATCGTCAGCAGCAGCATCATCAGCAGCATCATCAGTATCAACATCATTATCAGCAGCAGCATCAACATCATCAGCAGCATCATCAGCAGCAGCATCAACATCATCATCATCATCAACATCATCAGCATCATCATCAGCAGTATCATCAGCATCTGCATCGTCAGCAGCAGCATCATTATTAGTATCAACATCATTATCAGCAGCAGCATCAACATCATCATCAGCAGCAGCATCATCAGCATCATCATCATCAGTAGCGTCATCTTCAGCAGCATCAGCATCGTCAACAGCATCATCATCGTCAGCAGCATCATCATCAGCAACGTCAGCATTCATGGATATCGTAGATATTGATTGATTACTTGATATTATGATGTAAATAATATGAATGATAATAGTAATAATAATAGGCCTAATAATAATAATAATAATAACACTAATAATAATAATAATAATAATAATAATAATAATAATAATGAATGATAAGAGCAGTAGTAATAATAAATAATTAATTGAATATTATCTTTGGATTGACATTCAAACATAGTTGTAGGCCTATTCGTCAAAACAGACGAAACAATACGTCCTCAGAGTTGGTAAACACGTCATCTGCTTAATTATTCATAGGTACCTTGAACGGCTGGAATACATGGATTACCGAAAAATGCAGTCTATGCCAGATGATGCACTTTACACCACCAAAATACAGCAAACTTTTAATATTAATGAAGTGACGTCATCACCGTGTATCACTTAATATTCATAAATGTATCGGAAGGAAACACGTGCTTCAAAACAACAACAACAACAACAGCTGCACACCTGATGACAGCGCATGATGAGCTTGGTTGAATGCATACCCGGCATTTTTATCTATGCCCGTGGAACGGTGGCATAGATATTGTATTTGTTGTGTTTAGTTATCTATGCCCGTGTAAACGGGGCATAGATATTGTATTTGTTGTGTTTAGTCTTCGGCTTCTCCTTCTTCTCCAATTCTCCTTCTCAAGATCAGTCCTTTGCACTCCTCTAGCTTAAGAACTAAAGTAGCCTCGGGGCCCATACTTGGCATAATGGTGGCCCATGACCCCTAAAAACATCCTAAGGTACCCCCGACCCCAGAGGTCAAAGGTCATGGGCTACAGGGGGCAATATGTGTTAAATTTCAAACAGCTCTAGCTCGAAAACTACAGCGCCCTCAGGGTTCATATTTTGTACAATGATGGGCCGTGGCCCTAGAAGTATACTATGGTAGCTGCAATCCCAGAGGTCAAAGTTCATAGTCTAAATGAAGAAATATGACCATCACCATTCTGCATTTACGCAACAGGAGATTGCGTATTCCTAGTTCTCTAAACGGCATTCACGGGGTAGCAGGTCGATTCGGCCCAAACCAACTCGGCCACATACCAATTCGGCCATATGTCAATTCGGTTCCGAACCAATTTGGTTTAATCATAGATACTAAAAATAAATATTTTTAGTATCTATGGTTTAATATTAGGCCCACACTGACACTTTTATAGGTCTAAGACGCGCCGTGCCGTGGATCGATGTGGAATTGAAGTCAGCATGAACTTGAAGACCGTCTCAATAGGCGCTAGGCCTACTGACTTTGGCAAATGTGACAGGCCCTGCATATATCGGCGGGCCCGCAGTAATTTTCACATGCTTAAAGGACCCTCGTGCCTCGTTCAAGCAATGCCTAAAATGATCACAGGCCTATAGATTGACCCGACTTTTAACTTTCCCCCTTCTCTTTTTTTTCCCTTTTCTCTTCTTTTTTCTCTTTGTTTCCTCTTTCTCTTTCTCCTCTCCTCTCCTCTCCTCTCCTCTCCTCTCCTCTCCCTCCCCTCCCTCCCTCCCTCCCTCCCTCCCTCCTCTCCTCTCCTCTCCTCTCCTCGCCTCGCCTCGCCTCGCCTCGCCTCTGCTCTGCTCGCCTCGCCTCCCCTCTTCTCGCCTCTCCTCTCCTCTCCTCTCCTCGCCTCTCCTCGCCCCGCATGAATCCGCGCCTGGGTGTCACTGTGGGTATGGGTGTTTTAATTGATTAAGGCGCCTCAGTTTTTGCGGTGGCTAGTTTTGGGATAAGGAGTGTTAGGCCTATATATAGTAGCCTAACTTAGTGCTACAGACCTTCATTTCTGAGGAGCTCGATTGCATGCACCAGAGCTCCACAGCCCTTCTTAACAACATGGTATGATTGACTGAACTGAGCCTTTCTACTTGAATCCCAATGTTTTAATATATACGTGTATATTAAAAGATTGAGCTCCTTTGAGCACCTAAGTAAACTCAGGAGAGTGATTAACAGAGGTCCTGCAATTTTCACAAATGAAGGCCTGGTGCTAAGGTGTTGGGTTGTTTTATAATACTGCGGTGGCCGTGGGGTAAGGTCCTGATGTGATTTTTTTTCGTACATCATATTTGTAAATTTTGGGGTTAGTGTTTTTTTTTTCGTATGATGAACAAGGAATAAAGCAGAACTCACTGAAAAAATAAGATTTTCTGGAAAATTGCAAACCTTAAATGGTCTGGACTCTGGATGTATGTTGCGATCGGAGCGAGCAGGAAAATTTGCATATTTAAGCGTTTCTGTACTGTTTTCCTAAGCCTTTTTAGAGGTGTCTTATTAAAATGGCGCCCCATGATATGAATGCGTGGCAAAAATCTCTTGCCCCCTCCCTCTCGAATTGCCAAAAATTGCTTTCCCTCCTTTCGGCTAGCCAAAAATTTTACCCTCCAATTTTACCCTCCCCAGGGCTCATAATTATTGCACAGCCCCTAAAGTACATTACAATCGTGTACGGTAAAACCAGAATTAAAATTTTTTGACCGAATTGGCATGTGTCCGAATTGGTTTGCGGCCGAATTGGTATGGTACCGAATGGCACGGGTCCGAATTGACTGGGGCCGAGTTGAAGTGGGACTGGTCAAATCAACCACAATCAACACGCTATCTATCAGGTGAGTGTTGCGTACTTAAATTCGTCATTTTATTTTAGTGAATAATTACTGAATTTTGGTGAATCAAATGATGATGTTATATTTGAAAACATTTCGACATATTGTGGATGATATTGGATAAGTGTAATGTAGCTTGAACATTGTTAAATGCATTAAAATGTACGTTTTTACTTGTCACCGTGCATAGTCAGATGTCATGCCATGATGTCCATTGTGTTAATCACGTACGGTATTGTACGGTACTAGATAGTAATCGAATCCATGGGTTCCTACAACAGTCACACATTCGACTGGGTGTACATCGTACATGCGTAGACATAGGGCATAGGCAGGTGCGGATCTAGAGGGGGGGGGGGGGCTGAGGGGGCGCGCGCCCCCCGTAAAAATAGCAAAAGTGGGAAAGATGGGGCCCCCCATAAAAACGGGGAAAGGAGAGAAAGAGAAAAGGAGAAAAAGAGAAGAGAAAAGCGAGAAAAAGAGAAGAGAAAGGTTAAATTACGCATAATTGAGTAGGCCCGTGCCAAAAAACTGCACAGTCGGGTCGATCGAAGGCCTATAGGCGTGGGATAGGCCTACACCTGTGATTATTTTAGGCACTTGCATGAAGGTCCTCGGCCCAAAAGCACGTGAAAATCATAGTACAGCGAGCCCGCTGATATTAAGCTCTGATAGGCCTATGCAGGGCCCGTCCAGTATTAACCTGGTATTAACACGGAGTCAATGCTGACATCAATCCATGCATGCTTCAGTAGGCCTAATTGTGTGTCTCAAGTTTTACAAAGTGGCAGCATGGTCAGTGAACCAGTGTAACATTTAAAATTTTGCAAATTGAATTCGGGCAAAAATTTCCCCCTCAGACACCCCTACGTGTCGTAAACAACTGGCCGTTTTAAGCTTTTGTTTCGGACAACCGTACACTTTAGGCCTATATTGTTTTAAGTAATAACTTGAATGATTAGGCCTACAGTAAACTATAGTGAATAATGGTCCACAAATGGCTTCGATTGTGCCTTCATTTTCACGTTCCGAACTTTATCTGACTAAAATCTTACACAATAATAGTGTGAAAATGGTCTGCAAAATGGCTTCAATTAGAAAATGGTCTTCATTTTGCAAAAGTTTCTCACTTCTCAGGGGGCACATCCCCCCTCAGACACCCCCCTGGACCGCTTACCAGCCATATGCTTCTTCACCCAATCTCATCCCTATTTTGCGCCCCGTATTTTTTGGTCTCTGGATCCGCGGCTGTTATGCCAGGTGAATTCAAATTTGCCATCAAACTGCCTCATTTTATATATCAAAATTAAAGCCCTTGAGACAGTAGGCCTAAAGAAAGCCAAAACTGAAAACCTTTTTGTCATACATGCATAGCACTTTCCGTAGCAAAGTTACATCTTGTCAAAGATTGACTTTCATCAAAAAAGATTCAGCGCTTAAATCAAAACAGCATTTCGGTGGTGTTTCTAGATCTTAGTCTATTGATGATAACAGTGGCGTAGAATTGGTCATATTGGGGGGGCAGCCGGGGATCGCAGGTTTTGCCGCAGTTTTGAACCGTGACTTTTTCGGCTGGACAAAAACAGGTTTTACCGGCAAAAACTAAATATAAAAAATATATGTCTTTTTTATCAAAAACTGAACCCTACTTGGTACTTGGTTGGATATCCTCCGTAGAATACCGCAGGGGCATTTTGACATTCAAGTTCAAAATGCCCTGTTGTTGGGTGGACCAGTCAGGGCACCGACCATTATTGGGGGCACACGGGGTCTGATTGAGGTATATACAGACCATTTTTCGGCAATTTCCTATGCCATGGATTTTCTATATTTTCAGATCGATGGAGGGGATATGTATACAAAAGGCAGCAAAAGTATACAAAAAGTCCCAAAATACCACAATTTGCAGCATAGCGAGCAAAAAATCGGGTGTTTTACGCATTTTTGGTCAAGAAAGGTGCAAATTTTTGTTTATAGAATTAATATCACACAACCAAATATTTCTGAAAAGGTAAATTTCTGTTAGTAATATTATTATTATGATGACGATGATGATGTTATTTTTCTATAATTGAATACATTGCCCTTCATTTACATGTATGCTGTACACAACCTAAGGACCCTTTTCTAGTCCCTGTGGGCTTACATGGGGTGTGTAGCTGTGTGTCACACACACATACACAAATATCCCCACTTGACTGCTGTCTGATACAGGTGGTCTGATACATGTAGTTTTTACCTTCGAGAGTTACCCACACTGTGGGAGTTATCTGTTCATGTGTATGGGTCTTTGAAGTGAAATATGTAAAATTGTATGGTTGGTTTAGTCTTTGAAATATCAACTGGTTGGGGTGGTTGGGCTTTTGGTAGGGTGCCGTGTATAGGGGGAGCAGTGTGTGGTGTGGTGTAGTGACCTTTGACCAATGACCTTCTTTTTCTACAATTTTACATTTTGTATCTTCAAAATTAAATTATATGGAAACTTTCATATTTTAATTTTTCAACAAATTTGTATTGTAAATTTTCAAATTAGAAACAAAATATAAATTTTGCTCCATTTATTGGAAATGTTTTACCCAATGACTCATGTTTTTTCAAAATGTTAAACCAAATGACACCCTTCTTTCAAAATCTTATACCCAATTACCTCTTTTTCATTTTGTTATACCCAATGACCCATTTTTATACAAATAGGCAATAAGCAATGCCAGTATCGAACCCCCCCCCCCCAAATGGGTATGGACTCTGACTGAGTCCGGACTCTGGTCTTATTTTTATTGGACTCGGATTTGGCTCGGACTCGGCACCCCCGGACTTGGAATCGAGTCCGGACTCGGACACAAAAAGACTCAGACTTGGCTCGGACTAGGATACAAGTGGACTCGGCTCGGACTCGGACGAGCTGGACTCGGGTACAAGTCTCCTGTTTCAGGGGATTCCCTGAAAATCATAAACAAAAACATGTATTAGAAGGGTTTATTTTATCAAAAACCTGTAAAGGTGGTAGCCACTCCTATTCAGTTTAAATTTGTGAGCACCTAGTAAATAAGATGGTTCAATAACAAATACTTATCAAAAAGAAATAATAAAATAAAATAAAACATGAGTGACTGTGTGAGTTACTTTTTTCTTTTCAGCCTTCATGGTAAGTATTCAAACTCAGTAAGTACATGTACTAAGAATGTACATAGGTAGGGGTGTACCTACTCATTTTTAACTTTTTATATGCATGAATTATTTCCATTAAGCCACTATTTATAATGTTTGCCCTTTTCTTTTTAGCATTAATTTGAACAATAATGGTTTCAAAGTCAGTCATTTCAAAGAAAAATTTCCTTGAATGTTGTTCATATCTCATGTACCCAGCTCAAATTATTCACATGAGTTCTACAGTTCTTTCATCCCACTCCTACTCAATCTGCAGTTGCATCATACAATATATAGGGACTGTATGTCTTCGAGCTTCCCGAAAAGGACTTATTGGGATGATGTGAGAAAAAGCTGTGAAAAAATTTGTATTTTACGCTATTTTCGCCCATTATCTGGCTAAAAAGGGCTTTATTGTTACAATGTGCGCGCGTACTGTGTAGCGCGGAAAAATTTTGTATTTTACACTATTTTGGCCCTGAATTTTGCTAGAAAAGGGCTCCTTGCCTTTTTCTTTTCCTTTGCTTGATTTTCTCTTTCATTTTTTTGTCAGAGGGCTTTTTTTCTTTCATTTTTTTGGACCTTTTGAGCGATTTTGGTATAGATGGGTGGGTTTTTAGTGGAGATCAATGTGCCCAATGTGCCCCTAACAAAGCCCAAATAGGGCAAATTTGGGTGCTTTTTGGGTGTTTGGGGAAAAATTATTTGTCAATACTGATAGATGGGCAGCAAAAACAGCAAAATGTTGGTAAATTTGAATTGTAATTTGATACTAATTGAGTGCAATTCTCTTTTTTACTTCTTTCATATGCCAACTTCTGGATAACCCCTGGATATCTGCATGTAACCAAACTTCTCTTGGTGATCTACTTGGTATGGAACATATAAACTACTCATGATGTCAACCTTCAATGCTGAATAACCAACCTTATCTGCACACAATAGGTACGGTACACATTCAAATTAAGCTAGAGTTCCAAGTTATTGCTTCTTGGTAGATAAGTGTTGACATTTAAAGCCATATTATAACATTTGCTGAGGAGGAAAATTCTGTTTTTTACATGATTATTTTGTACTGTATTATTAACTAACATATTCACCTGCAAAGATCAAGTTCGTACAGTGGTGGGCGGGACGAATACACATCAAATGATAGTACCTTAACACAACCGGCGGAGTGATACGCATTGGCAACATCAGCGCTGGTAGTAAATTCCAATTTTCTCTGCTTTAACCTCAGTTGGTCGGCTTAAAATTAAAAAGGGGGGGGGGGCATATCTGATAATAAACGTTAACATCTTATGGCAAAGAAATACCAGGGATATGAGAAATACTTATCTATTTTGTAAGGAAATGTTATAATATGGCTTTAAATATTCGGTCAATATTTTGATGATCTAACTGTATCTTTGGTAAAAAATTCATAATAGATATTTTGTTAATTTTCTTTTTAAATCCTTGAAATCTTAATTACCCATATCACACATCCAGTTACAGATTTTCAAAGACCAGTAAGTCCTTCATGAAATCAGACCAGTCAATTTCTATGGAACGCACATGTATGGCAAGAGAATTGCCTTAATATCTTACTATATAGTTTGCCAACTTGATGTGAAATGAGACACCTGTAGCATTATTTTGATATGGATGTGTACATTTGTGATATACCGGTATATGAAACTTGGTAAAGAGCCGTATAGCCAAAATAACAAATTCTCGATCATGAGAGGACGTACCTTCTGCGTCAGCGTACTTTTCATAGAATATCACAATCGCGCGACCTGCATGACCGAACCATGACCTTGCCTAGCAACGACCGTGTGATTGGTCAATTCTCAAAAGCTGTGTTTGCGCCGTAAGCACCAGTCTTTGCGTAGTACGCCCGACGCAAATAACTAGTTGTCTCTCATGATCGAGAATTTAATATTTTAGCTATAGTTAGTGTTACCTTTTCAGCGATTTTGGTTTATCAATGGGTGGGTTTTTAGTGGAGACCAATGTGCCCGATTGGGCGCATATGGGCAAATGTGCTCCTAATAGAGCCCAATGAGGGCAAATTTGGGTGCTTTTTGTTTGTTTTTTTGTGACAAATTGGTGTACTGATGGCTAGCAAAAACAGGAAAAAGTTGGTATAGAGAAAGTCAGCATCCTAAAGTCTATGTGGCATATCCCCATACAAATTTTCTTGAAGACCCCCTCCCCCCTCCGGGGTAAAGAGGTAAAAATTGTTTTTAATTCTGTATTAAATAAAATTGTGAAATGCAAAATTGTAATTTCTTTAAATAATTTGTTGATACAGAATGCCATCTAAAGAGCAGAAGAAAAAAGAAGCGAGAAAGAGGAGGTATGAGGAGGAGAAGGCTAAGAAACAGCAGGTAAGTCATTTAAACAATGGGCTTAGGGCTCATCGTTCAGTTTTGTGGTCATTTGCACAATATGAAAACTTGATTAATATTATAAGAGAATAAGTATGTAAATGGCCTTCCTAGACCTAAAACTATGTAACTAGATACCAAAAGGCATTTGGGAATTCCATGAGATTGTGTTCACAGCCAAAAACTGAAATCAGCAAGAACATTGCAAATATCTGGTAACAATTACAAGTTTGGCATCAAAATGATAAAATCAAAATTATCTTTCATTTGAGTCTTGGATTGACATTTTCTACATATTAATTGAAGAAAAATATTTTTCAAAATTTGGGTTTTCATTTTGGTGAAATTTCCTCACTTTGGGATTCATTTTCAAACACCAAACTTGTATAAAACAATATTTTTTTCTCTCTATAACTATTGATATTAGGGTACAAATTATAATGGAAACACATTTGTCAAGAAAAAAAGCTGACCGTGCAGAAAATACAGGGCTTAACTTAGGGTGTCAATTTTGTTGTAAAAATGTTACGAGAGTTATGCCTATTTTGGTTAATTGCACCTTGTGTGAAAAAAGAAGTTGTCAAACCTTCCAGTATAGAAAATAAGGTAAAATTTACAAATTGTGGAGGTGCTTAAAGAGTAATGTGAGTAACATGGAATGCTAAATGTGACCATGATGTGACTTGACAAAATTCCAGAATCTGCCTCCCCCTTGTATGTCGTTATTTGGCTGGCACTGTCACAACTGGACGATTTCAATAAAATTGTGGTATCATATTACTTGGAATTACAAACTGCATCAAATAAGCTGCTACTCTATTAGCTGTCTCAAACATCATACAGTCTACCACTGTTTCTAATTTGGCTGGCAGTGACTGCTCTACAGGGTATGTCAATTACCAAGTATCATTACCCTAAAGGAAGAATTATGGTTACATTTCATTAGTATGCATGCTCAGTCCCTTGCCTTTTACCAATTCCCATCTAACAAATAATGATTTTGAGGGGAAAATGGTAATGGGCGATTCCATGGTTACTCACATTACACCTTTTCGCGTCCTCTGATAATCGGAGTACTGTGGGTTTTTTTTATTAGTTAGCCTTGCTGTTTCATTTTTTGTGGCATTTTGTCTGCCAAAAAGATGTGAACAAATTGAGATAATAATACAGAAGAAAACAAATATCATGAAACACATTTTGGAATGTCTGACCTTATAACTCCTGAACTAAGCACCTGCCGTAGAAAAATATGACATTGACAATCAACTTTTTTATTCCCTGTGATGAGAGGAACAACTTGAGATACATTACAACATGGTGTGACTAATTTTAAGTTTTGGCCCTACTTTGACCTTCCATCCTTCATGTGAACCACAAGGTTCATAGAAAAAATGGAACCAGTCAAATTTTTATCATTTCAGGATTAGGGGGTGCTACACCCCTGCCCAATTTTGTGTCTATTTTTGCATTTTTCTCACAAATTATAGCGCAATGGTAAGAAGTAAGATGTGTATATTATAGGGGCAAGGACTACAACTACTGCACTTGGAATTTTATTTCAACACAGACAACAGTTGTGGAGTTACAGTCAAAAATGAGGGAAAACCAATATTTGATCAATAAATCAATAACTACTTGCCTTGAGTTGCTGAATTTTCAGTGCAGTAGTCCTTGCCCCTATAATAATGTCCGGCCATACTATTAGGTAATACACACAAAGATCAAGGTAGCTTTTTTCTGCTTTGCATACATGGGTGGTACCCCCCCCCCCCTCCTGATATGCTACTGAGATTTGTGGGTTCTTTTGAAAGGCAAAATAAATCAAACTAACTTGACTATGTTCAGCAAATTGTAATTTGATACTAATTATGTGCAATGTTCTTTTCTATTTCTTTCATATGCCAACCTCTGGATAAACGCCTGGATATCTGCTTGTAACCAAACTTCTCTTGGTGATCTACTTGGTGTGGAACATACAACTACTCTTATCAACCTTGGATGCTGAATAACCATGACATGCTTGATGTTAAACCCATGACTTCGCTTCCATTCCTTTCACTTCCCTTCACTTCACTTACATTCCCTTCTATTGCATTCGGTTCCATTGCATTTCCTTCCATTGCTTTCCCTTCCATTGCATTACCTTCCATTCGATTCGATTCCATTCTATTTCATTCCATCCCTTCCTTTCCATTACCTTTCATTCCATCCCTTCCATTCGATTCGATTCCATTCTATTTCATTCCATCCCTTCCTTTCCATTACCTTTCATTCCATCCCTTCCATTCGATTCGATTCCATTCTATTTCATTCCATCCCTTCCCTTCCATTCCCTTACCTTCCCTTCCATTCCCTTACCTTCCCTTCCATTTCCTTCCTTTCCCTTCCATTCCCTTCCATTCCCCCTCATTTCCATTCCCTTCTCTTCTATTCAATTGCATTGCATTGTATTTCCATCCACTCCATTCCATTCCATCCCATCCCCTTCCCTCCCATTCCCTTTCCTTCCCTTGCATTCCATTCCCTCCCATTCCCTTGCATTCTCTTCCCTTTCCTTCCCTTCCCTCCCACTCCCTTCCCTTCCCTTCCATTCCCTTTATTTCACTTCCATTCCCTTCCTTTCCCTCCCATTCCATTCCCTTTCTTTCCATTCCCTTCCTTTCCATTCTCTTTCGTTCCTCTCTCTTACCTTCTATTCCCTTCCATTCCATTGTCTTCAATTCCCTTCCCTTCTATTCCCTTCCATTCCATTCACTTCCTTTCCTTTCCATTCCATTTAATTGTATTGTAATCTCTTCCATTACATACCATTCCACCCCTTCCATTCCATTCCATTTCCTTCCATTCCCTTCCTTTTCCTTCCATTCTATTCCCCTTATTTACATACCCTTCCATTGTTTTCCCTTCCCTTTCCTCCCATTCCTTTCCCTTTCCTTTCCGTCCTTTCCATTCCTTCCATTTCCTTCGATTCCATTTCATTCACTTCCTTCCCTTTCCATTTAATTGCATTCCCTTTCTCTCCCCTCCCCCACCTTTCTCATCTCTGCCTCCGTCATCCTGCTGTTACCTCCCTCTGGTCTCTTCTTGATGTTAAACCCAACCTCCATTACCTTCCCTTCCCCTCCTACCCCCTCTCCTCTTTACTTCCCTTGTCTTTTCTCCTCCCCTCCTGTCCCCTTCTCTCCGGGCTCCTCTTCTCTCCCCTCCCTATCCTCTGCTTCCATCCCCTCTTGATGATAAAACTACGACTTTGTTTCCTTCACTTCTCCACTCCCCTCCTCTCTTCCTTTACTTCTCTATTTTCCTTCTCCTCTCATCCTCTCATTTCTTTTCTGTCTTCTCTTCTCCTCTCCCCTCCCCCTCCCCTCTCTCCTTATCTCTCCTCTCCCTTTGTTTTCTCTTTTATCTCCTCTCCTCACCTCTCTCGTCTTGTCTTGTCTTCTCTCCTCTCATCCCACATTTATCCTGCTGTTCCCTCCACTCTGCTCTGCTCTCCTTTTCTCTTCATGTTAAACCCAACTTCCCTTCCATTCCTGTCCCCTTCCTCTTCACATCACTTCCCTTCTCTCTTCTCTTCTTCCCCTATCCTTCTCTCTCCTCGTCCTCCCCATCGGCTCCTCTGCTCTCATTTCTTTGATGTTAAACCCGTGACTTATATTCCCGTCCCCTCCCCTCCCGTCCACTCCTCTCCCTTCATTTCTCCTTTCTTTTTCTTCGCTGCCATGTCATCTCTTCTCTCCTCTCTTTCCTGTTTTCTCCTCTCACCTCCCTTTCCCTCGCCTCTCTCCTCTCCTTTGCTCTCTCCCTTTTCTCTCTTCTCTGCTCTCCCCTCCTCTCTCCTTTCCTCCACACCCATCCTCTCCTGTCGTCTCTCCGTCTCTCTCCTCCTCTTCGTCTCTCTCCCCTTCTCTCCTCTCTCCTTTCCTCTTCTCCCTGCTCTCCTCTTCCTCCTCTCCTGCCTATTCTATTCTATCCCTTCTGGCATTTCTACTTTTGCCACCTTTCATTCCACCTGCTGCTCATGCAACAGGGTCTTCTGACATGTCTCGAACGGGGTCCTAATTCCCCGGGCGAGGCATGTATATGCCAAAACCAAAATCCATGCCAAAATCCATGCCAAAATCCAAGCCAAAGACGAAGAGATGAACAGGAAAGTACAGACCACGAACCACAATCAACTGCTATGACCACTGCAGAACCATGTCAACTTGTGAATGATGGTGGATTTCAAAGTGCCGATGAAATTGTGAGTCAAAATTTAGAATCTCAACATGAATCTAATCAAACTATGATCAGTGCATGTAGCAATCAGAATTCGTCAACCATTCCACAGAATCAATCCACATCTGCTTTATATGAATCAGATAGCTGCAATGATAATGATCAGCCAGGGTGTTCTTTTTGGTCCAAAGATGATAGTCGCAAAGCAAAAGTTCAAGCTAGAAACAAGAAATACTATGCTAAAATCAAAGAAAGTGTATGTGCTAAGAAGAAAGCTACCTATGCTGCGGATAAACACAACATATTGAAGCAAAGATCAGACCACCATAAAAGGAACAGGAATGTTGTATTAGACCACAAGAGAGACCACTATGTGAAAAATAGGAATGTTGTATTAGACCACAGGAGAGACCACTATGTAAGGAACAGGAATGATGTATTAGACCACAAGAGAGACCACTATGTGAAGAATAGGAATGCCGTATTAGACCACAGGAGAGACCACTATGTAAAGAAAAGGAATGTTATATTGCACCAAAGATCAGAACACTATGCAGGGAATAGGAATGTTGTATTAAACCGAAAGAAAGACCACTATGTAAGGAATAGAGCTGAACTTTTGATGAAACAAAATAAACGATATCTTGAAAACAAACCGTCAATATTGATGAGAAAGAGGTTGGACTATATAAGACACAGAGCTTTGCTACTGATTAAAAGAAGTATCCATTACATGAGAAACAAAAGACGGATTTTGAACCAAAAGAAAGCAAACTATCAAGATCCTCAAAGAAGAGCTAGACAAATCCAACAGGCAACGTCTTCCCGCAAATCTTCTAAAAGTGACATCAATAAAGTTATCATGAAATTCAAGACAGAAATACAAGAAGAGAAACCCATACACAATTGCATTATATGCAACCGCTTATTCTTTCGAGACCAAGTTGTGCAGTTCAAGAAGTTGAAGTACAGTAAGCCCCGTCTCTTAGCAGCTATGCCAGTAAACACAGATTATGATAATTTGCCAACTATTGCATGGATTTGCAAAACCTGTCATAACAACATAAAAGACCATAAAGTACCAACATTGTCACAAGCCAACAAGCTAGAACTATGCCCACAGCCTCCAGAACTGTCAGATTTAAACATTCTTGAAAGACACTTGATAGCACCTGTCATTCCTTTCATGAAACTAGTTCCTCTGTACAAAGGTTGTCAGAAAGGTATTCATGGTCAAGTAGTGTGTGTAAAAGCAGACGTTGAAAGTACAGCAAAAGCATTGCCACGTCTTCCTACTGATGATAGCATCGTTCGAGTAAAATTGAAACGTGCATTGAAGTACAAAGGTCATGTCATGTACAAACAAGTGTGTCCTAGCAAGATTAGAAGTGCTCTTGATGTCCTGAAGCAAACAAATCCAGTCTTTAAAGATATTGAAGTAAATACTGAACAACTAGATGCTGTTCATAACGATCCTATTGTTGCTAATGAACATCTTGATGAAAGTTCTGAATCAGAACCTGAAGATATTGAAACAGAGCCAGCTCATAGTTCCAATTTGACAGATGAACAAGACCTAGTTGAAACTGTATACATAGACAACTCAAAACAGACGCCTTGTGATAATGAGAATCATGCTATTAATGCTAACAAATCTGACCCTGTTAATGCTAGTGAACACACAGACCAATACCAAGATACTGATATGGAAACCATTTCAGAATTCATAGATGAACAACTATATAATACAGTAAACTCTGATATTGAATCTGATCATGAAGTTCATGCTGATGATGAACCAAATCCTGAAATTCCAGATGAAGACAATCCTGAAACAAACCAAGATGATGATGATGATGATGATATTACTAATACATCTGCCCCACTCATGTCATTCTTGCAGCCAGTTGACTTAGCACAATATCTTGCAGATCACTGTGATGATTCTATACTTAGTCTTGCACCTGCAGAAGGCAATAGACCAGTCAATGTTCTCAATGTAGAAGCAGAAGCATTCCCAGCTCAATTTCCTGATGCCAAGAATACAAACACTGAACAAAGAAACATAAAAGTTTCCCCAAGCAGATATTTCAATGCAAGGCTCTTTTCTTCTGATAGTCGTTTTGCTAGTGACCCACAGTACATTTTCTTTGCCCAGTATGCAACCGAAGTGAACATGATAACTTCCCAGATATCAATTGCCATGAGACAAGGTCATACCAAAACTCCTGATGGAAGACCGATTACACCAGAAATGCTTGCAGACAAAGAACAAGTCAAACAAATGATTGAGAGAGATTCAGGATTTCGATATCTGAGACAGATAAGAGGAACACCATCATACTGGGATGCGACACTGAAAGATTTATTTGCAATGATTCGTCAAATTGGCATTCCAACATGGTTTCTAACCTTTAGTGCTGCTGACCGTAGATGGATTGAAATTGATAATGCAATTCTTGAACAGCAAGGCAAACCACCACTTACACCTGAAGAGCACAAAGACATGAACTGGGAAACACATTGCGAACACATATATTCAAACACAGTAACCCCAACTAGAATGTTTGAGCACAGAGTGAAAAAGTATATCAAAGATGTCATTAAATCACCTGCTGAACCCATTGGCAAAGTTGTTGACTATTTCTATCGCACAGAATTCCAACAGAGAGGTTGGCCACACATTCATATGTTAGTTTGGGTAGAAGATGCTCCTGATGTGTATAATGTATCAGATTGTGACATTGTTGAATTTGTTGACAAATATGTTACATGTGAACTACCATCTGAAGATGATGATCCAGAACTCCATGAAATTGTCAAATCATGTCAAATGCATAGCAAGAATCATACCAAGTCGTGTCGCAAAACAGGCAAAACATGTCGCTTCAACTTTCCCAAACCACCTTCAAAACGAACTTTCATAGCTAGAAACTTAGATACATATGATGATTCGGATGATGATGAAACTGATGATGACATTCCTGATGAATTACATGTACTTGATGACCAAGGTGAGGCAGATGCACAAATTGAAGCTAAAACTGTTATCGAGAAAATACATGATTCTCTAACTGATCCAGATACAGAAATATCAGAAAGTACTTCTGTTACTGAAATCTTTGATGCTGCAAATGTTTCTCAAGCAGACCTAGAAATGGCACTTATAACACTCGCATCACGATCCACAATCTATCTGAAAAGAAAACCTGCAGAAGTGTTGATCAATAACTACAACCCCACTTAATCCGAGCATGGAATGGCAATATGGACATTCAAATTGTACTTGATGCTTATAGTTGTATCAAATATATCATGTCATATTTAACCAAATGTGAACGTCAAGTAGGTGATCTATTGAGAAATGCACAGAAAGAGGCTAGACAAGACAATAGTGATGCTGTTACAGAGCTCAGAAAAATTGGGAATGTCTATCTGCACAGTCGAGAGTTGAGTGTTATGGAGAGTATATATAGAGTATGTAGCATGCACTTGAAAGATTGTACAAGAGATGTAGTTTTTGTACAGACAGATCCAGATGGTCAGAGAATATCACTACCATTATCTTTGATGCAGAACAAAGACCCCACAGATCAAGTATGGATGACAAATTTGCTTGAAAAGTACTATGGCAGACCAGATATACCCAAATTCAGTGATATGTGCTTAGCAACATTCGTATCCAAGTTCCGCTTTACATCCAAAACTGTAAACAGAGCTACAACTGATGAATCTGATGATGAAGAAAGTTCAAGAAGTACAAGCCAGAGCTATGATCTTGAATATCTTGGTAGAGATCTTGGGAATGCAAAAGAACGTGTAGGCAAACCTGCCATCATACGCTATCCAAAGATAAAGCTTGAAAAAGATCCAGAAAAGTACTACATGAACATCTTACGTATGTACCTGCCACACCGTCACATTGAGCTCAAACCAGAAGATTTTCCCAGTTTTGCATTGTACTATCATACTGGTTATGTCAGAACAGAGAATGGTGTGAAATCAGTTAAAGTGGTAGTGAAAGGCAACATGAAACAGTATGAGCCTATCAATGACAAAATAGATACTGCATGGAATGAAATGCAAATGGTAATCTTGAAGATGCATGGGCTGCATTAGCACCACAAGCTGAACAAGAACGTCTTGATGGTCTTGAAGACAAAATCATGTTAAGCAATGAATCTGACGATGATTTCAATGAAATTGAAATTCCTGAACTGCAAGCAAATACATCCAAGAAATGCAATGAAAACTCGTATCGATCACCAGTTGAGACTATAAGATCAGTTCCTTCAGATGACCAAATTGCAACAATGATCAGAGCTCTCAATGATAAACAGTTACAACTTTTCAAGTATGTTCACCAATGGTGTATGAAAAAAATGAACGGTGAAAATCCAGAACCTTTCAGAATATTTCTCACTGGTGGAGCTGGCACAGGCAAATCTCATGTAACAAGATGTATCAGATATCATGCAGAGAAAATCTTTGACACCTTGCGTGAAACACAACAAGAAAAGACAGTACTAGTTGTTGCACACACTGGCACAGCTGCTTTCAATGTTGAAGGAGAAACAATTTGTTCTGCTCTGAATATCAGTATCCATGCGACTAAAGATTACAAACCACTAAGAGAACAGTCACTTAATACTATGCGTACAAAGTTGAAACACCTGCAGTTATTAATCATAGACGAAATCTCAATGGTTAGCAAAAAGCAGTTGCAATATATACATGGTAGACTACAGCAAATAAAGCGAGCTTCAGATCGTTCATTCTTTGGGAATATTCCAGTACTAGCTGTTGGAGATTTCTATCAAATCCCACCCATCAATCCAAGCACTCCACTGTGTGTTCCAGATGAGAATCCATTGAACATGTTGAATGATATGTGGACTGACAACTTCCAAATTTGTGAACTTAAACAAATCATGCGTCAGCAAGATGATCTTGAATTTGCTCAGCTACTCAATCGGTTACGTGTACGAAAACAAAGTGATGCTATGAATCCTTCTGATGAGGAAAAGCTCATATCACGAACTGTTGGTTCCAGAACAGATCTGATACCACCAAAAGAAGCACTTCATATCTATGCAACCAATGTAGATGTTGACAGTCATAACCAAGCAATGCTACAATCTCTACCAAGTCAAAAAATCATTATCCTTGCTCTTGATATGAAACAAACTGGAGGACAAAGTCAAATCAGAAAAGTCCCATACAAGTCTGAACAAATTGGTAAAACAGTGCTGCAATCTCAACTATGCTTAGCAGATGAAGCTAGAGTAATGCTTACAACAAATCTAGATGTACCTGATGGTCTTTGCAATGGAGTCACTGGCACAGTCAAATCTATCCTACCTAATGACACAAACGATCAACCAAGTGCTATCTATGTACAATTTGATAATGCAAAGTGTGGTGCAAATGCAAGGCAAAAAAGTCCACTACCAAATGAATATGCTAACTGTGTTGTCATCAAACCACATCAAGAAAGCATTGAAATCCAAGATGAATCGGGTCATCAAACTAGAACACGTAAGCAATATCCATTGAAACTAGCCTGGGCAATCACTATGCACAAAGTTCAAGGACAAACGACAGATCAAGCAGTCGTCTCATTGAAAGGAACCAGAGCATGCATGGCCTATGTAGCAATTAGTCGTGTCACACATCTCAGTGGTCTGTATCTGAAAAACTATAATGCAAAGAGAATCTTCTGTAATGAAAAGGTTCACCAGTACGTATCCGAGATGTTACCATGTGATCTTTCAGTTGCTAACCAGATTCTGCATACAAATCAGAGAGAGCATTTCATAATTGTCCATCACAATGTACAAAGTCTTGCCAAACACATTGATGATATCAAAAGTGACTTTGAAATTAGCAAAGCTCATGTCATAGCTCTATCAGAAACATGGCTCAGTACTGTTCATAACAAAGCTAACTATGAAATACCAGGATATGAACTTGTTGCCATGACAAAACCATCTGAACAAGCTAGAGGCAGAGGTACTGCAATGTATGTCCATGAGAGTGTTCCATTTACTGCACTACCACTTGAAGTAGATGAATGTGATATCCTTGCTATAAGAACCAATGGCAATCCATCTATGGTTATCATGACAGTCTACAAGCCAGTTAGTACAAGCATTACTGTGATTTCCAATGTGCTGAACAACTTGTGCACCCAGATAGAGATGCTAGATGTTGATTATGTTGTTATTCTTGGCGATTTCAATCACGATCTTCTCAAGAAACCACCAATTGAAGCATTGCAGAGATATCACCAATTAATAACCACTCCTACCACTGCTAAAGGAACTCTTTTGGATCATGTTTACATCAAGCCAATCCCTGCAGAATATCAAGCATCCGTATTAGCCTCGCATTTCAGCTACCATGAGCCAGTTTCCCTCTCTATTAAATTGTAGATTTGAAACCAATCAACTATACTCTTCACATTAATGTAGACTAAAGCCTGAAGTTTTCAATGTTGCAGATTTCCGCAAATAAAGCAGAATTAGGATGAAAAGCAGAAAAGGCAGTTTTCATAAAAAGAGAATAAAAAACATCAGAACTCCACAAAAAATGAAAATAATGAACAATCTTATCAATAAAATAATATAAATATTAAAATCGACTTCAAAATGTAACATGTAACATAATAAAGAATGTTTTACCATGAAATATTCCGGTGAAATATGGACTATACATCAGGCCAAAATCGTAAAATTAACTTTTTGTGAACAATGTAATATTTTGAAAATTGCAAAATTTACAAAGCAGAAGAAAACAGAATGTATAAAGCAGATAAATTGTTGGCTTTCAAGTAATGTAGACCAAATGTACCAAATTACATGTAATGTATCATATGATCCCTTTAATAAATGTTTTAGCTATACGCATAGCCAACTTGTCACTTATATTTATATCAAATTTGCTACTCAGATCAAAGATATATTGAAGAATTGAGAACCACATCAACACTCACTTGAAACTGTAAGTGACCATAGAGCATACCAGCCATAATCTGCCTTTTAAGCCAAGTTCTACGAGTACCAAATATGCATCAGCTTACAACCATCATAGCAGACTTGAATCTCCAAGCATATCAAACTGTAAGTGACCATAGAGCATACCAGCCATAATCTGCCTTTCAAGCCAAGTTCTACGAGTACCAAATATGCATCAGCTTACAACCATCATAGCAGACTTGAATCTCCAAGCATATCAAACTGTAAGTGACCATAGAGCATACCAGCCATAATCTGCCTTTCAAGCCAAGTTCTACGAGTACCAAATATGCATCAGCTTGCAACCATCATAGCAGACTTGAATCTCCAAGCATATCAAACTGTAAGTGACCATAGAGCATACCAGCCATAATCTGCCTTTCAAGCCAAGTTCTACGAGTACCAAATATGCATCAGCTTGCAACCATCATAGCAGACTTGAATCTCCAAGCATATCAAACTGTAAGTGACCATAGAGCATACCAGCCATAATCTGCCTTTCAAGCCAAGTTCTACGAGTACCAAATATGCATCAGCTTGCAACCATCATAGCAGACTTGAATCTCCAAGCATATCAAACTGTAAGTGACCATAGAGCATACCAGCCATAATCTGCCTTTCAAGCCAAATTCTACGAGTACCAATTATGCATCAGCTTGCAACCATCATAGCAGACTTGAATCTCCAAGCATATCATTAAGGTAATAAGCAAATTTCGACAATTGTTTATGCTGAGTGTTGAGCCAAACCCACCCAAAGTTAGTTTTAAACTTAGTGGCAAGCAAATCAGAAAAATTGTTATGCTGAGTGTTGAGCCAAACCCCAGATACACTATTAAGTATGCCACAATGTAAAAGTTTAAATAGTTTAGACCTTAATTAGTGGCAAGCAAATTGCAACAATTATAATGCCATGTGCTGAGTCTAAACCCAAGCACACTGTTAGCATTCAACAATGCCAAAGTTAAAAAAGTTTTGAAGCTTTTATATTGGCAAGCAAATTTCAAGAATCATGCCCAACCCTGAGCCATACCCAAGAAAACAGTTAAAGATAGCACAGTTCCAAAGATGATGAGAATTTAAAGCTTAGTACAAGAAATATGTTACCTTCATGAATATAGTTATGAAAATAGCAATCACAGTTTCTTCAGCAAATTTTTAATATCAAGCCCATTTTACAGTTTGTTACCTTAATGCTATTTGGCGGAATTAAACATGTTTAGCAGAATATCGCTGAATTATACACTTACTAAACACATTCTTCGGGAAGGTGAGTATCTGCTTTTCATTATTAATTTTATCCCCTCACTTTAGCCATAAAGGAATATTGCAATCCGGGATTGCAATAATGTAATAGTGTATCCCTTCTGTGTAATAGGACTGGGGAGGTTATATCAGCTTTTGCATTTTATAAATTGTTGCAATAGAGCACTAGGCATACACCTGCCATTTCTATAATGCTCTATATAGTAACACAGTTAAACAGTCAAGATTAATAGGTAAATTTTCACGGGAAAATTTTCTGGACACGTGACCAATGCGTATCAATGTAAGTGTGACCTCGAGTCTGATCCCTGACCCCCGGCGGTGACCTCGCTATTCAAGTCTTAGTTATTTTGAATTGGAATAGTATTTTTGGCCGCAGTTTCGATAGAAATTTGTGCATTGCAAAATTATTGAAAATGGTGCGAACTTCATTTCTTCACAATACCATCAAAACGTAATTTCAAAAATATTTATCTACGGAAAAAAATATTTATCTACGGAAACTCTTTTTACAACATTATTAAGTTCCGACAAGTAACTGATTTTGCATCCAAGTAGAAATTCTTCCTATTCAAATACATTGGAAAACCACCCGCTGTGCTCGGGGTCACATCACATAATGCTAATATGTCTGCGCCCACGGGTGTCACGTGTCCAGAAAATTTTCCCGTGAAAATTTTCCTATTAATACAGACTGTTAAAAGAGTTTCCAAAATTTGCATCACTCCCTCTATACATGTAGCTATGATCTCCTCCTGTTGTTCTTTTTAATTTAAATACATGAGAGGGAAGCTATGAAGGAGACGTTGTCTCATCAAAGCCAATTACAACATTTCTCTAAAGCTTAGTACCAAGCAAACAGAATATAAAGCTTATTTCAATACAGAAAATGCCTATAGTGTATTTTGATATAAGACATATGCTAACTTTTTTTACATTATCAATTTTTATTTCTGTACAGAATATGAACAGACGGAAGGCCTATGGAGAATATGAACAGAATATCAAACCTATTTGTTCAATATCAACTAATATGATGCAAAATGCAAGCACTTGAAATGTCCAAGCTCATAATGTCACACCTGTCGTCAGAATGATGAACTGTATTAATTCACAAATCCCGCAGTCATCAATGTCAGTATACATTTAAGATACACTGCAGCATTTCAGGTGCACTACATGAACAAGTGCAACTTCATGCCAACCTAACATCTGCAACCAATGATATCAACTACATCTCTACAAATCATATACTGACCAAAACCAAATATATCTGTTGCACTACATGCAAGTCTTAAGTGCTGCTTCAAATTCAACTGTGAAGTACCAACTTCATTACTGAACCTTTTCAACCAGTTTCCTTTTCACAACGTAAGTACATAATATATCTTTTTTAATCCACCTTACTTTGCTTTAGGGGCTGTGCAATAATTATGAGGGTAAAATTGGGGGGGGGGCAAGAAATTTTTGGCAAGCCAAAAGGGAGGGAGAAGCAATTTTTGGAAAGCCGAGAGGGAGGCCAAGCGATTTTTGGCACACATTCATGGGGCGCCTTTTTAATAAAACACTCTAAATAGGCTTAGGAAAACAGTACAGAAACGCTAAAATATGCAAATTTTCCTGCTCGCTGTATTCGCAACAGGTATAATAGACCATTTAAGGTTTGTAAATTGGGATCCCAAAAATTCGACATGCGCAAGGGGGAGCAAAGAATTTTTGGCGGGCCTAGAGGGGGGGCAAGCGTTTTTGGCAGGCCGAGGGGGGGGGGCAAGCGATTTTTGGCGAGCCGTTTGGAAATTTTACCCCCCCCCGGCTCATAATTATTGCACAGCCCCTTAGCCATAAGGGAGGTTACAATCATTTTTTCTGTCTGTGTATAAAAATGTCTCTGTCCATGTACATCAAGGTCATCTGAGGTCAAGTAACTCCCCAGGGAATTACTTGTGTTTACGAACTGCTCTATTTGTTATAGTTGAAAATAATTGAAATGGTCAAACAAATAGATCCAAATTGCTCCCCCATTACTATATTTATCCTTTTAGGGACTGTTGAATATTTACCTGGGAGTGCAATTTTTGGATACTCCCGGTAATTGTTTTCCCTCAAAAAATAACATTTCCCCCTGAAAACTCCCACTCTCCCCTCTGGTGTATATATTGAACGGTCCCTTATATCTGACTGCATCTGTAGCCATTACTGTATAAGTGGCATTTTTTGTGTAGTGTTGAATTTGGAGTGAGTTATGTTAGCAGTTGTAATTTTTACGATTACCTAGTTTTGCCCTACAATAATTGTAATACATTATTACGTCACAAGGTGTTTTACGGATGCAACTCGATTCATGAAATCAGCAAAAATAAAACCCTCGCCAAAAATGACCACTTGTACAGTATATTGCATATTTCACTAAAACACGACTAAATTTCTTTTTTCTGTTTACCTTTTTTGCCACAGGCAACATTGCAAGAGAGACCTCATTCCACTCTCACTGCTGACATCAGAGACTTTGAACCTAACCAAGTTCCACCAAACAGGCATAATTTGCATGTATTTCCAATGGAAGCACATATTTAGCTAGTCTACAAATTACAGCTGAGGACACCTATAACAACATACAATTTGACTTCATTGCATTAATTAAGACTGATATATTGATAACTGACTTTTTGAAGCGTCCATCTTCATTTTAATGTTTGCGTAGAGTCAAATCATCCCTGTAAAAACAGTGAAGTTATATCCTAAATTATTTTTGGATATCAGAATTACTGTTACATAAATATTTCGAATGCACATTAAGGAAATATTGTTTTATATTTTCTTTGCTTCATAGAAGCAAATAAGAACTCTTTTGTTTTGTGTTTTTGCTGAACCATGAAATGGTATCAGCCTATAAGTGTGTATGTTACTAGGTCCCTAACTAACCATTTGGTCTGAAATGGACATATCTCTAAATGCCACGAAGGTATGACCCCATGAGTGGTGTCATATGAAAGAGGAAAACATAAAGAATATAATAAAAATATTTCCAAACGTCAGAGGTCATCCAGGGGTCACAGGGGTCAAAAAAGGTCATTTTAACCAAAAATGCTCCGATTGAGCTTAAATTTAAATGCAATGATCCTTATGACATTCTAAACATGTTGCAAATATTGTAAAATTCATTTAAGGTCATTAAGGGGTCAAAGGTCAAGTTGTTCAAAATGCTCCAATTGAGCTGAAATCTAAACGCAATGATCCTTATGACATTCTAAACATGTTGCAAATATTGTAAAATTCATTTAAGGTCATTAAGGGGTCAAAGGTCAAGTTTTTCAAAATGCTCCAATTGAGCTGAAATTTATATGCAATAATCCTTATGACATGCTAAACATTTTAAGAATCATTTAAGGTCATTGAGGGGTCATAAAGGGTCAAAGGTCAAGTTTTACAAAAATGCTCCGATTGAGCTGAAATTTAAACGCAATGATTCTTATGACATTCTAAACATGTTGCAAATAATTTTAAAATTCATTTAAGGTCATTAAGGGGCAATAAAGGAGTCAAAGGTCAAGTTTTCAAAATGCTTCAATTGTAGGTGTAGGCCTACCACAATGTACTGCCGAAGCCACATGGTTCAGCTATGGTGCGGTTATCGCTCTAGTTTAAAGGATGTTATGAAGGAGAATCAATCACCATATGTTTTAAAGTATCATGCAGTGGTGCATTATCTAATCTCCTATCCAATACTGATACCCCAATGTTACAGTTTGTTTCAATTCCAGGGAGGTAAATATTAACAAATACAAAATAATCCACTCTCTCCATTACTGCATTTAAATTCAGTGGATGACAAAGACCTAACAGGCAGTTCTGATCAAGGTAATGCCTGGCTGTCTTTACAGTCTAGACTGACCACCATGGACGAACACCATTTCACATTTATTCATCCAGAATAAATATATTTTGTATAAAAGATTGCAAATCATCAATCTTATACATAGGTTTTAATAAATGTTTTCCTGAAATTTGATGTGAACATAATTGTCTGTGGAGTTGTCATGAATTTATAGATGTGTTTAAAAACTGCCCTTTTGTTTACAAGTGACTTTAGTTTCTTCATTCAATGTCAAATAATGCCTGGCTACCAGGGTAGGTTGGATGTTCTGGTGGGTTAAACATTGTCATGGTGGTATAGGGATGCTAATTAGTTGCATTACAGTTGAGTGGTGGTACTGTGAGTTAAGGAGAGCTTAATTAGCTAATTAGCATAAAAATGCTCAAATTTGGTCCAAAGTGTATCGTCATTGGTACCAAAATGTGGCAAATTTCATGAGCAACATATAGGCGATTTATTTTTTTCATTGGACGCTTCTGTTTTAAGCTATATGCAAATTAGCTACTTAGCATAAAAATTGTCAAACTCTTGTCCTTCGTTAAGGGGATACCTTGGTGGATCGGGGATGTCATGGTGGTTTAAGAAGTATCAGGGTAGGTTTAGGTGGTAAAGGGTTCTAGGGTTGATTAATTAGTGTCTGGTGGGTTAAGGTTTGTTAGGGCGGAAAACACGGGCATAGATATTCGTGTTTGGTCAAACACAGCTGTGGTTTCTAGTCTTCTCCTTATCTATGCCCGTGCAACGGGGCATAGATATTGTATTTGTTCTGTTTAGTCTTCGGATTCTCCTTCTCCTTCTTCTCCTTCTCCTTCTCAAGATCAGTCCTTTGCCCTCCTCTAGCTCAAGAACTAAAGTAGCCTCGGGGCCCATACTTGGTGCAATGATGGCCCATGACCCCTAGAAACATCCTAGGGTACCCCCGACCCCAGAGGTCAAAGGTCATGGGCTACAGGGGGCAATATCTGTAAAATTTCAAACAGCTCTAGCTCAAATACTATAGCGCCCTCAGGGTTCATACTTGGTACAATGATGGCCTATGACCCTAGAAGTATGCTATGCTAGCCACAACCCCCAGAGGTCAAAGTTCATATGCTTTAAAAAGCAAAATAGGTACGACCGGTTAACACAGTGTGTATCGCAATAGGTAGAATTTTGGTAGCTACCTGTATTTGCAATGATGAAGGCTTCAAATATACGTCACGACGTACAATGGGGTTAAGAGGTTAACCGCTTAAAGGGACAAAATGTTTTGGGATTAAAGGGGTATTCTCCAGTCTGGTGGTGTTTCAGAGAGAATGAGGGTCTGATGGAGTATAAGAGAGAGTGATGGCTTGGTGGGGTATTAGAGAGAGAGTTTGGGCCAGCCTGGTGGTGTTTTAGAGCGAGTGAGTGTCTGGTGGATTATAAGAGAGAGTGAGGGTCTGGTGAGGTATTGGAGAGAGTGTGCGCCAATCTGGGGGTGTTTTAGAGCTAGTGAGTGTCTGGTGGAGTATAAGAGAGAGTGATGGCTGGGTGGGGTATTAGAGAGAGTTGGGGTCAGCCAGGTTGTGTTTTAGAGCGAGTGAGTGTCTGGTGGAGTATAAGAGAGAGTGAAGGCTTGGTGGGTATTAGAGAGAGTATGGGTTAGCCTGTTGGTGTTTTAGAGCGAGTGAGTGTCTGGTGGAGTATAAGAGAGAGTGAAGGCTTGGTGGGGTATTAGAGAGAGTATGGGTCAGCCTGTTGGTGTTTTAGAGCGAGTGAGTGTCTGGTGGAGTATAAGAGAGTGATGGCTGGTGGGGTATTAGAGAGAATTTGGGTCAGCCTGGTGGTGTTTTAGAGCGAGTGAGTGTCTGGTGGCGTATAAGAGAGAGTGAGGGTCTGGTAGGGTATTAGAAAGAGTGTGTGCCAGTCTGGTGGTGTTTTAGAGCTAGTGAGTGTCTGGTGGAGTATAAGAGAGAGTGATGGCTTGGTGGGCTATTAGAGAGAGTTTGGGTCAGCCTGGTGGTGTTTTAGAGCGAGTGAGTGTCTGGTGGAGTATAAGAGAGAGGGTCTGGTGGGGTATTAGAGAGAATGTGGTCCAGTCTGGTGGTGTTTTAGAGAGATTGATGGTCTGATGAGGTATAAGAGAGAGTGAAGGCTTGGTAGGGTATTAGAGAGAGTATGGGTCAGCCTGGTGGTGTTTTAGAGAGAGTGAGTGTATAGTGGAGTATAAGAGAGAGTCAAGGCTTAGTGGGGTATTAGAGAGAGAGTATGGGTCAGCCTGTTGGTGTTTAAGAGCGTGTGAGTGTCTGGTGGAGTATAAGAGAGAGTGGGGGTCTGGTGGGGCATTAGAGAGAGTATGGGTCAGCCTGATGGTGTTTTAGAGCGAGTGAGTGTCTGGTGGAGTATAAGAGAGTGAGGGTCTGGTGGGGTATTAGAGAGAGTGTGGTCCAGTCTGGTGGTGTTTTAGAGCGAGTGAGTGTCTGGTGGAGTATAAGAGAGTGATGGTCTGGTGGGGTGTTAGAGAGAGTGTGGGCCACGGGCATAGATATTCGTGTTTGGTCAAACACAACTGTGGTTTCTAGTTCTCCTTCTTCTTCTTCTTCTCAAGATCACTTTTTGCACCCCTCTAGCTCAAGAACCAAAGTAGCCTCGGGGCCCAAACCTGGTATACTGATGGCCCATGACCCTTAGCATCATCCTAGGGTACCCCCGACCCCAGAGGTCAAAGGTCATGGGCTACAGGGGGCAATATGTGTAAAATTTCAAACAGCTCTAGCTCAAGAACTACAGCGCCCTCAGGGTTCATACTTAGTATAATGATGGCCCATGACCTCTAAAAGTAACTTATGGTAGCCACGACCCCAGAGGTCAAAGGTCACAGGCTACAGGGAGCAATATGTGTAATTTTTTAAAACCGCTTTAGCTAAAGAACTATAGCGCCCTCAGGGTTCATGCTTGGTACAATGATGGCCCATGACCCCTAGATATTTCCTAAATTAACATCGACCCCAGAGGTCAAAGGTCATGGGCTACAGGGAGCAATATGTGTAAAACTTCAAACAGCTCTAGTTCAAGAACTACAGCGCCCTCAGGGTTCATACTTGGTACAATGATGGCCCATGACCCTAGATGTATTCTGTGGTAGCCGCAATCCCAGAGGTCAAAGTGCAAAGGCTTTAAAAGGCAAACTAGGTACAACCTATTAACACAGTGTAGCGCAATAGGTAGCGTTTTGTTAGCTATCTGTGTTTGCAATGATAACGACCCGAATCGTACGTCAAGGAAATTGATCACTTGACAAAAATTCCCTTAAAAGGGAATGTGTAGGCATTTTGATATTGGTGCCTTGGACCACCTCAAAAGGCTGTCATTGTAGGACATGGCGTATGGTTGGTTAATGGGTGTTAGGAGGGTTAAGGGTTGTCACGGTTTGTAAGGGGGTGACCAAGGGGGTGGTCACCAGTTTTATTAGATTTGGCGCCCAATTGGGCGCTTTTTTTTTTAAAGTGCTATGAGGATGATACTTATATCAATTAAAGCTTATAAAAAGGGCTTCCACATAATGGTCACCAACTTTTGGATTTGGCGCCCAATTGGGCGCTTTTTTGTTTAAGGTGCTATGAGGATAATACTTATATCAATTAAAGTTTATAACAAGGGCTTCCACATGGTGGTCACCAACTTTTGGATTTGGCGCCCAATTGGGCGCTTTTTTATTTTAGGTGCTATGATATGATACTTATATCATTTAAAGCTTATACCAAAGGGTATAAGTTTTCGTTTTGTGAATAGGGGAAGGGGGGATTGGGTGTGGTCACGGGCATAGATATTCGTGTTTGGTCAAACACAACTGTGGTTTCTAGTCATGGTTTCTAATTCTCTGGTTCTGGTAGTACTAGTACGCTTTTAAGCTGAGAAGGTATACTTCTTGTAAAGGATTATCTACCAAAAAACGTTGACAACGTAAAGAAAGCAGCAAGTTTAAAAAGCCCCCACCTCGGCTCACTTTTTGAAACTTGGTCCCATTTTGAATATCAACAGCAAATCGGTGTTTTTAGCATCATTGCCATTAACATGCCTACTTGTTATTCGTTTAATTCAATCATTGATCATGAACTTAATAATTATTATAAAACAAAACATATATAGGATATTGGCCAAGAACAACATAATAACCTTTCTGATCGTTCCAGAATGCTAACAACTTTTAAGTAATATATCGCATCGGCACATTTAAGATTCATAACACTTCTGGAAATGTTTTAAGTTGATAATTATGACAAAGTTTAAATCAGTATCTTTTACAAATGGGACCAAGTTTCAAAAAGTGAGCCGAGGTGGGGCTTTTTAAACTTGCTGCTTTCTTTACGTTGTCAACGTTTTTTGGTAGATTCCTTTCTTTTTATGAATGAGGCCGAGTAGCTCCAAGCTTGAAAAGTCATCCGGTTACGAAGTACTCCATAAGACGAATAAAGCGAAAAATAGAAGTTTGAATAATATTATCCTTGATTTATGACAATAAAAAATACGAGTATATGTAGCTATATAACTAAAATGTACGTGGTTCTTTGTAGCCCTGGGGCAATCTAGTTGGATATCCAAATTTCGCCGTTTGTGGTTCTTTGTAGCCCTGCAGGCAATCTAGTTGGATATCTCTATTGAGCGGCGGTTGTTGGCGGTCTTTCGCGGTTCGTGGTATTCCTTTATTCTTCAAGCCCTGTCCTCTATCGGGGCTAATTTATTATTTAAGCTTGTTGGATATCCATATTTCGCGGTGTGTGGTTCTTTGTAGCCCTGCGGGCAATATAGTTGGATTTCCAAATTTCGCCGTTTGTGGTTCTTTGTAGCCCTGCAGGCAATCTAGTTGGATATCTCTATTGAGGTGGTTGTTGGAGGTCTTTCGCGGTTCGTGGTTATAATTTTCCTTATCCTTCAAGCCTTGCCCTCTATCGAGGGCTAATTTATAGGTAAAACTTGTTGGACATCCATATTTCGCGGTGTGTGGTTCTTTATTTGCGGGTAATATAGTTGGATATTTCTATTGAGCGGCAGTTGTTGGCGGTTTTCGTGGTTTGTGGTTTTAATTTGTAGGATATCCATATTTCAAGATTTGTGGTTCCTGAGTCCTGTGGGGCAATCTAGCTAGATATCCAAATTTCGCGGTTTGTGGTTCTTTGTAGCCCTGCGGGGCAATCTAGTTGGATATCCCTATTGAGCGGCGGTTGTCGGCGGTCTTTTGAGATTTAATTTTCCCTTTAATTTCGGGCCGCCCCTCCTCTACATCCCGAGGATGCTTTTCAATAATTTAAATTATACGGTGTCAACAATTACTATTACTTGGTATGATAACTTATCTTACCATGTTGACTTATATTGTTTGTTAAGGCAACTTTCGCGGTTCGTGGTTATAATTTCCCTAATCCTTCAAGCTTTGCCCTCTATCAAGGGCTAATTTATAGTTAAAACTTGTTGGACATCCATATTTCGCGGTTTATGGTTCTTTATAGCCCTGCGGGGCAATCTAGTTGGATATCCAAATTTCGCGGTTTGTGGTTCTTTGATTTAGCCCTGGGGCAATATAGTTGAATATTTCTATTAAGCGGCAGTTGTTGGCGGTTTTCGCGGTTTGTGGTTTTAATTTGTAGGATATCCATATTTCAAGATTTGTGGTTCCTGAGTCCTGCGGGGCAATCTAGCTGGATATCCAAATTTCGCGGTTTGTGGTTCTTTGTAGCCCTGCAAGTAATCTAGTTGCATATCCCTATTGAGCGGCGGTTGTCGGCGGTCTTTTGAGATATAATTTTCTCTTTAATTTCGGGACGCCCCCTCCTCTACATCCCGAGGATGCTTTTCAATAATTTAAATTATACGATGTCAAAAATTACTATTCCTTGGTATGATAATTTATCTTACCATGTTGACTTATATTGTTTGTTTGTAAGTCAACTGGACGTGACAAAATATCCTGCTATGTAGACATTAATTTGTTGCTAAATTGACTTGGCATAATAATTTATTTCGCGAAGACGACATCCATTTTTGGTATGTCGACTTAGCATGATAATTTATCTTGCCATGTTGACTTGTTTGTTCAGTTGTCTTGGCGAGATATTTTATATCGTCATGTTGACATAATGCCGACATGGCAAGATAATTATCTTGTCAAGTTGTGTCACATAGACGCTTCCGTACTATGCTTGATAAAATGTTATTTGGATTTTTTTCCTGCTGGCCTTCCATACTAGCGGAACAATTTTCCACACCTACAGAGTGTTTGTAATCAACCTACCGGGACGGTATGACAATTGTCATGTTCTACGATAGCTGAAGATGACAGAGAGTCAGGTCTCTTAATCGATTCAACAACCATTCATACATATCACAATCATGTTTTATTGTCCTGCGAATTTGCCCGTGGTACATTAGGACAAAATATATTTAAATGAGAATAACAATGAGTAACGTCGTATTGCATACCCTATAATACCTGATCTAGTTTCTTGTGTTATTCAGATTTCTTTTGATCCTTGATGGTGTTGTATCACATTATGCTGTGTTTTTAAATAGGCCCTTAACACAATAAACAATTTCCATGAGAATCAAACAACTTGCTTTAATAAAAAAAATAATATCACAATAGCACTGGATGTTTAAAATTATGTTATCCTTGATTAAGGGATCTAAAATGAGCGTTTATTGCGTTTCGACAGTATTTTTTGTGGGAGATGAAAGCACCTCAGACGTATCGAATTGCATTCTGAATACGAAGCATGTCTTTCTGATATTAAATAATTTTCATTTTTTTGAAAATCACAATATAATACAAATTTTATGACAAATTATAAAAATGTGATATTTGTCAAATTTTTGATATATAACAGTCCTCGAAGTAAATTATATAAATCTAATGATATATTCTTAAAGTGTATGTAGCAGGAGGAAAAGCCGACGGTCAATTGAAAATTTTGACCTTTCATATTGAAGATATGGATTTTTTTCCCAAAAAGACCTAATTTTTTTGGTGTTTCGGGAAAAAAATCCATATCTTCAATACGAAAGGTCAAAATTTTCAATTGATCGTCGGCTTTTCATCCCACCTACATACACTTTAAGTATAAATCATCAGATTTATAAAGTTTACTTCAAGTACTGTTAAATATAAAAAATATCAATTTTAATGATTTGCCATAAAATGTGTATTAAATTGCGAATTTCAAAAATCAAAATTATTTGATATCAGAATGACATTCTTCGTATTCAGAATGCAATTCGATATGTCTGATGTGCTCTAATGTCCCAAAATAAATACTGTCCAAACGTTCATACCCACGCCTTAATGACAATAAATTATTTAATAAAACATTGAAAAAAAACATCAGTTGGTCACCGGTTTTCGAACTCGGGATAGCGTATCTGGAGTCAAGCGCCCTAACCATTAGGCCACGGGCCTCTGCTGTAAATTACTGTGTCGAAATACAGCATTTATTATATAAATGGATGCGTCGTCCGATAAGAACAAAAGAATTGTGAAAAACTTGATTTTTTTGGCGAATGGGGCTCAGAATTTGTATGTAGGGTATCCAGGAAACTGCTAGGGTATATTTGGAAGTGAATCTGAAAAAGTAGTGTGAAGGTGATAACCAGGTAGACCTGTAGCAGTGTCTAAAAATTCTGGATCAGTATGATTTGCAACTAATTTTCGCTATGAAATACCGCGTGAAATGGAAGCAAAAATATTTGTTTATTACGAACAATGATTGACTGTAGGATTGGTGGCCCTTTTGGAATTAATGAGTTGTCACGATATTACACCTGGGACTGTAAATAACATTTAGCATGGTTTTAGATACATTTTGTACCCAGCGAAAAATAACATCGAACAATAGAAGTCAAGTGTTTTAATGTTAGGTGTAAATATAGTCTCGCGGGAGGCGATATTTTTTTTCCTAGTCAACATTTGCATCACATAACAGGCGGCATAGGACACGCAACACAGACGTACGAGGCTGGCGAAGATTCAGGGCTGACAGCCCCATTCAAAATACACGGTTAGCAAGTACAAATGGAAAATTAACATACTTGCAGTGGGGTACTTTGCAGAACCCCGACGGTTTTAGAGTAAGATAATTTTGCTTTGACACCACATAACAAATTTCATGATTATGTGTTAATCCAATGGCGACGTCAAAATTGCCGATATCGCATCCACCATCATCTGTCACATAATACATTTACATGATATAGGCCGAAATGAGGCTGGATTGAGCTGTGTTCAGTTTTATACGGCGGATTTATTGCCATAATTATTACCTCTTACTTAACAAAAGAAAAACAAATTTATTCCAATTAAAATTCTACCAGGGTTCGAACCCACAACCTTTTGATTAACAGTCGAGATCGAATACCACTACGCTGTGAGTGCTTCTGCCAGAAATGCGTTTGTTCATCATACTTATTGATTACGGAATAAATCGCAAACACACGATATATATATATTATGGTCAATTCCAGCCAAAGCGGGACAAAATTCTCTCTGGGGGCCATTTTGAAAATGTTTTCCTTTTCAATTCTAGACTTATCAAATGAGACGATCATATCTAGTGAATCATCAGGTGGAAGTGCCATCGGATTGAAAAATAACTTTTCTTGCTAGACCAAATAAAGTGTTGAATGCGCATATGCATGTTACCCACGAATTCAAGCCTTTTTCATCTGTTGTACGCCATAAAATTTCACTTTCTTTAATATCTTTCAATATTTTATGTGTGACTCATATACACTAGAAATCGGTGAAGATTTTGAACGTAAAATAGAATTTTATTACATATATCTACAAAGAAATATTTTGGTTATTACCAATTTTAAGAAAGAACCAGGTGTACAGTTAAGATTGTGTTAATTCTTCGAACTCTTTCCAAAGTGGCTGTGATTTAACATTACTGTATTATTTCGAAAGATTAGACTAAATGCTTCATATAAATATAAAGTTAGATTTTGTATCTCGTCGCAGGATGAGGATCTCGGATGGATTCGTGGGTAACAGCGTCTGGAAAATAGCAATTCCTATTATTTATTTTAATAAAAATAAAACTACTTTTCTGTATGTCAATATTTCAGGCTGCAATGGCACTAAAATGAATTTTAATCAAAATTCAAACTACATAAAATTATTTAGAATGGATCATTATGGCATTTTGGGTATAAAAATTGTGAGAATAATGAAGTTGCCCAATTCAAATAGACAGAGCAAACAGTTCTATATTATTATTTTAGTAAAATCATTCCATATTTTCATGCAGCAATATTCTATTAACTCGTGTTTGACAGTTCCTATGAACAAAAACACTATCAATACATTGTTAACTATAATTTAAGTAGGGATTCGTGGGTAACCAAAATGTTCGTGGGTAACACATATTTGAAGGTATGTATTGGTAAGTGGCAAAATAGAAAATATTACAGAAGGTTGGAAACCATCATGCGGTTATTCCTCCATTGTGTTTCAATGATTCCCGTTTCTCTAACCAATTGCATTTACCCAAAAAATGGTAATTTAGGATAATCAATCAAATCTTCATGATACAGCTACAGTATACCTTCAATTCAAGAGGACGCTATTAAACAGGACTGTTTTGGAACCTATTTCGCATGTTTTCAAAATGTTAAGATGCACAAGAAACATATAATTTACGAGTAAATCCTTGGATTCGTGGGTAACGCCGAATTCGTGGGTAAAGCTATAAGTACTGTAGTACCGTTTGGGGTTTGCGTTCTTAGGTGCATAAACTGTAAGTACTGTAAAAATTATAGCATACCCATGGCTCGAATATGTGCTGATTTAAACTTAAAATAAACAATCTCCTTGTTTTTCAAGGTTAGCATCTATTCGGGATTCGTGGGTAACAAAAGTTTAAACCGTCGTAGATTCTTTTTTAAAGCGGTGAACGTATTTTTACGATTTACAATTTTAAGCGCTTGTCAAACTAAATTCAGTGTCCAAAGTCATTAAATGTTAATTTAAGTTATGGCAATTATATTTGCTGGACTCGTGGGTAACAGTTGATACGTGGGTAACGTCAAATTTGATTTTATGGAATTTTATGGGTAAAACGTATTTGCGTAAAATAATCACTTGGACCTCAGAATTATAGAACAAAACTTCGTTTCATGATATAGTCATTTATGGCATATTCACTTAACATTTTTCAGAACGATCATTTTATATTTGATACGCGGGTAACAAAATTATTAGCCAAATTGACTTAATGGCCTCTAGAGTCCAAAAACTTTGGTGGAATTCAATCGTTTTACATATGATGAGAGATCATGCAAACGTCTTTCTAACGGTAATAATTTCATTTTGATTGAAGGACATTCAATGACATATATGGTGCTTTATCTTTGAATTCGTGGGTAACGCCAATTCATTTAAGCCATCATAACTTGTCCCCTGGTATGACTTGCTAGTAAAGGCCTATATGCACAAAGAGAGCACATGTGACATGATATGCTCCATCAATAACGTGATTTCCTTTATTAATGACATTTTAAAGTGGAAAGTTAACATAGAGAGAATTTTGTCCCGCTTTGGCTGGAATTGACCATATATATATTAGGCCGTGTAAAATTAATATTTTGGTTCTCGTCCCCTCCCTCCTCAATTTCTGGGATTTGTCAGATTTTTTATTTTTTTAGATTTTTCAATTTTTTAGACTTTGGAATGATTTATGAAATCTTCATACATATAAATAAGTTTATTAGAGAACAAGCATCACTTCCAAGTCTTTTGTGGTACTCTAGGGGTTTATTCCTCAGAAGGCTCACATTTGAAAAAAAAAAAAGGGCCTCATCGTTTCCTCGAGCACTGTTGGAGAAGACCGAAAACTACTGACAATGCTAATTTTACATTGAAAAAAAAACAAAACAAAAAAAACACCTCCCTCCCTCATAAAATCATAAAAATCCTCTGGACGAGAACCAAACCATTAATTTTATACGGCCTTACTTGTCTATTACTAATAAATACGTATATAATCTCCAATCAATAATGAACCTTGCCTCCGACTATGCGGTTCCTATGCAAATGTTGACTAGTAAATTAATATAGGCTCGCATATTACTTGTCTATTACTAATAAATACGTATATAATCTCCAATCAATAATGAACCTTGCCTCCGACTATGCGGTTCCTATGCAAATGTTGACTAGTAAATTAATATAGGCTCGCGGGAGCATCTGTTATTAGTCTTCTTTATCAGTCTTTTTTTTTTAAAAAACTTGCTGGCCACGGCTACCGCGTGACTCTAATTTCGTGAGTCCTAGCATCCTCTTTTTATAGCATTTTTCAGGATCCACGAATATTCCCAAAATTTCAGTTGATTCAGATTTTGCGTTTGCGAGTTATGCATGATTTTGTGTATTACAAGTTCTCCGTGGACAATGATGTGTTGTAAACTTTCGTTCTGGTATACCAGAACGATATTCAAATTTCTTTGCTAAACCAATTAATCTGCAAGAAATTTTGTGTACATAAACATTAGGCTATGTAGTCAGAGATTTCCAGTGATATAAAAATCTCAATTTTTTGGAGAAAATTGGGGGATGAGGCTGTGGATCATGAAATGCCCTTTTAAGGGGCCCAAACCGCCCAAAATTCATTTCGAAGAGTCGATACTCTGTCATTCCGAAGGCCTACTCCCGGGGCCTATACTCACCTAAATTTAAAATAAGGTTTGCTCCGAAAGGTCATTTGATCCGAAGGTTCGTTATTCTGAAGGGACAATTATACTTTGAAGGTTTGTTATTCTGAAGGTCGTTATTCCGAAGGCCGGGTCATTACTCTGAATTTAAATCTAGGCTCGTTATTCCAAATTTAAAACAATTTATGCTCCTTATTCCGAATAAGGCTCATTATTCCGAAGGATCATTACTCAGAATTTAAAACAAGGTTTGTTATTCCGAAGGGTAGCCTTACTCCGAATTTTGGAATACGGTCCTTCAGATAACGACCCTTAACGTAAATTGATAATTCGGAGTAATGACCCTTCAGAATAACAAGCCTTAATTGTTTTAAATTCAGAATAATGGCCCTTCGGAATAACAAGCCTTCAGAATAAATACCCTTCGAAATAATGAACCTTATTATAAATTCGGAGTAATGCGGGAGTAATGACCCTTCGGAATAATGCACCTTTGGAGTAATGATCCTTCGGAATAACAAACCTTATTGTAAATTCAGAGCAGTGATCCTTTGGACTAACGGTCTTTTGGAATAACGAACCTTACAGTAAATTCGGAGTAATGAACCTTTGGAATATCGACCCTTCGGAATAACGATCAAGCGTAATCGCGCAGATGTGCAAGAATGCAACCCCTGCCAACAATGTCCTTCTTTCCTGTGACCTTTGACTTGGAGTGTTTGCACTTTGTTGTGGAGATTTCTACCTGGTGTGATGTTTGACAGGCATTGCAGAAACTTTTGCTCCTGAGAATGGCTGCCTGTAAAACTTTTGAGTTATACTATTTTGACAACTTTGGGCAATTTCCTCTATGACATTCAACAGTCAGGGGCACGGCACAGTACCGCAGCGGTATAATTAACATTGTAATCCTGATTGAAGCCGTGGTATGTTTTGTTCTAAGAGGCTGTGCAATACTTATGAGTCCCCTTATAGGGGGTAGCCTTTCTGAAAGGCCCGTTGGTTATTTTCCCACATAAATATTGTATCAGTAAAAATACACAGTAATAAAATAGCGCCGCCGCGACACGGAGCCGGTAGACTTCGCCGGTCGCCGGCTCGTTTCTCGTCGCCTCGCTGTCGCGGCTTCGCTGCTCCCTTCCCACTTGACAAGGATCGTCGGTAGGGATAACGAGTCGTCTTTGACAGAGACTATAGGGGGTAAAATTTCCAAACGGCATGCCACAAAAATTAATGCTTGCCCCTCCCCCTCTTCGGCCTGAAATTGCTTTTGATGAGCCTAGTAGGGCTATATAATATATATACATCAAAGCAACAAAATATATTGATTGCGTGTAACAAAATGCGTCAACTGGGCAATACTAGGTATAAGTGTAGTCTACACTTGACATTAAAGGTGTAGACTAAACATGCACTTATACCTAGTATTTGGTTCTCAGCTGTCACAATTTCCTGGCTGATGGTGACTGTACCCACCAAGTTTCATGCCTATACGACAGCTTTTACTAATTTCACCTCAGATGACCCCTGGAGACCCCAAAATGACCTTCCAACATTTTGGCTCTAAAGGTTGACTATACCCACCAAGTTTCATGCTCATCCGACATTTTTTACTAATTTGACCTCGGATGACCCCTGGATGACCTCGGGTGACCTTGACCCACTAACCAATACAAACTTGTTCTGTCTCGGGTCAAGATGCACCCACCCATCAAGTTTGAGGAACGTGCGACCCTTTAGTCTAGAAGAAAAACAGTTTTTACCTCAAATAACCCCTGGTGACACTGAAGTTTCCTGAAAATGTGGCTTTAAAGGTTAACTGTATGATAATTTGACCTCAGATGACCCCAAAATGACCTTCCAAAAATTTTGCTCTAAATGGCAACTGTACCCACCAAGTTTCATGACCATCCAACAGTTTTTACTAATTTGACCTCAGATGACCCCTGGTGACCCCGAAATGATCTTCCACAAATTTGGCTCTAAATGTTGACCGTACGGTACCCACCAAGTTCTGGTTCAGTACCCCAAGTGGGGAAAAGTGAACCATGAAAATTTTCATGCCCAATGATATGACAGTTTTTACTAATTTGACCTCAGATGACCCCTAGCTGACCTCGGCTGACCTTGACCCCCTAACCAAAACAAATTTGTTCTGTTTCGGGTCAAGATGCACCCACCCACCAAACTTCCAGGCCACACCATTGGTTATCAATTACATACTGCAGATTGAAACATCTAAATGCAATTGGTATAGACAACAAAGTTGTTGTTTTTCGCCAGCCCATCGGGCTGGTACCTATTTCTGGGATGGTGTTTGTATGCTCAAGAGATTAATTTTTATTGGTATTGGAATGACTTTTGTTTAAAACTTTTTGTGGTTGAATTTTTTTTAAATATTTTAATTCGATTTGTAAGGAAAAGTAAGTATGTTTTGCCGTTTCAACGAACGAAAACGAGTGAGTATTACCAAAGTTATGTTTGAACTAATTATGACTTTAAAAGTTCTAGGTATAGGCCTAAATGTAACAATAATAGTTAATATATAGCATCATATGGTCAGCAGAAGAAAATCTGACATCACCTATGATGTCATATCAGTGTCCTTGACCGGGGGTCCTTACTCCTTGACCACTGAACAGTGTGATATCATGTTGATAACAGATCTATAGAATCAAAATCTTCATCATATCCCCGGACCATATCACAGATTCTCAACAATCTGTGATCATATGGACCATATTGATGTGAAAGTAGTTATCTATCATATCCTGTGTCGTTTTATGGATAAAAATGACTCAAAATGTTATTGATGAAAATATGGTTGCTATCATAAACATCAGTTTTGTCTTTTCAACGGGAAAAATCCGATGCAAAATAAAGTTTTTAGGGCCTAGCTATAATATGGGCATAATTTATGCATGTAGGCCTATAGTATTGAACAATGTACCCCATTTGACATGCACTTATAGATAAATAAATTGTCTTACTTTATTAATTTAATAACTTCTTTATTATAAATAAAATGACACATAACTATTTGATTCATGAAATTACATTCAACAAAATGATTGAAGAGAAAACACACAAGGCACTAGGCAGACTGTTATAGAATGGAGTATGTAAGATGCCATGTCCATAGCTTCGCAGGAGTTTCCGACTAGCAATCAACATGATCAGCACATTCAGAAAAACACAGTTTAAGAGTGAAGATTGTAGTGAGTAACCAGTCCTTTATAAATGTGCTGGCCACTATCTATTATAATATAGTAGGCTTAAACTATACATTGCGAATTAATTAAGTTATTTTAAAATAAAATGTACATGTAAGTTAACTCAAACCGGCAGTGTATCGAAAGCAGTGAAATCGGACATTCCTAAGCGAAGATATTGAGTTCGTAAGTTCTGGTATTACAAAATTGGAAATTGAGATATCGTGGGTAAAAAGCTGAAAAGACAAAACAACAACATCAACAACAACAACAACAACAAAACAAAAAAACAGACCAGAACAATTTGGAGTAATGAATTAAAAGAGTTGACATGAGATTAGGAATTAATGTTTTCTGCTGTTTCAGTGTGCATGTTCTCATCGTTGATGGTTTGGTGGACTGTCATGTAGATGTAAGCGTGATCCTAAAAATGCCTTTCACATTGACCAAAACTAATTACAAGACCTCTTCTACATTGAGGCTGGGTTTCCCTTTTAAAGGGAATTTTTATTTATCTTTGGACAGCCATAGTGTTACTGTCTATGATTTATTAACAAATTACAAAATATAAATTATGGCTGATTTTATGATATACAATTTTTTTAACATCAGAAAAGACAGAACAAAACGAACACAGACAACAATGAAACAGACAAAAGGACAAGTTTCCCATGTTATTTTAATTAGGCACAGAATGTGAAAAAAAGAGGTTTAAAGGCGAGGAAATGCAAATAAAAATAGGTTGGCAGGCAAATTGACCTCAATCCTCATTAAGGTCAAACGAAAATTTCTTAAAATGTTTGCCCAATTTACCTTTACTTTCTGCGATCCTATACTCAGTAAGTTTCATTCTCACAAAGTTCATAAAAGCTTGAAAACTGGGAGAGGTCTTTTGAAATTTACATCTATGAATATAAAACTTCAAACATAATACAAGAAAGTTGATTACAGTTCTGTGCTCAGAGTCATAAACATTAATCCCAAACATTTTTTGGTAGTTAGAAATTGTAATATTATCACCAGTTTTGCTTTCAATAAATTGGGTCAGACTGTTCCACAAGCATTTGATTTTATCACAATCACAAAATAAATGCACCAAGGATTCCTCAGAATGATTACAAAAACAACGAAGTGGGGAATCAGTGTCAACAGCTATGTTAGTTTCATGCTTTTATCATGTTTATCATTACACTCTATAAATGCTATCTTCAGTAGATAGCAAGCTGTCATATATAGCTAGCCACATGGTTTGTTAATTTTGCATAGTGTGTGTGTCCTTTACCTAAGCATGTGTCTCCAGACCAAGACCAACCTAGGTAAACAAGCAAAATGTAGTATGTGTTGTGTTGCAAATATGTTAATACTATGCATGCTAGCCAATAGGCTTCAGCATAAAAAGTCCCAAGTTTTGAGATATTTCCTGAAAATATCAAGAGCTATCGTAAGAACCACCAAACCAATACTAGGCTTGTTTGTAGGCCTACTCATTCTAATGCATTTTTCATGCTGATTCCAAATATGGTCCTGAAAATTTACAAGTCTGAAATTTTTTAATCTGCAGTGGACACTGGCGTGGAGAGAGTTAACAATAGGCTATGCTTTCCTTGGGCCTCAAGAAAGAACTATGATTAATTGTGTTTTTAACTGATTGAGTGTCCCAGGTTGAAGAAAAAATATAACAAAACTAAAATGCGGGACTAAAACACACAACATTTTATCGAAAAGGTTTAAATGTTGGGTTATATAAAGGGTATAAAAGCCTTTTAATAACATTTATAAAACATTTTTAAAAAGGTGATGCAAAACATTTTTACCGAATGTTATTTAACTATTGACAAAATATGTTACATTTGCCCAAAATATTTTACAATAACTTTTTAAAAACGCATTCATGATATTTATATAACCCAGCATTTAAATGTTATTAAAATGTTGTGAATAAAATGTTTTAAGAACATTTTTGTGCCCTCAAGTGCAAGTGGGAAAAATGAGTATGTTGTCCACAAATTTCAAATAATGCTCCTTGGGACATTTGTCAATTTTGACTACCGGTACTAGATACTTGTGCGATCAATTTAACTAGTCTTTTTATAAGATATTAATTTTAAGTGATTTTTTAACATACCGTAAAAATTGTCAATAAAAACTGTGACCCTGATTTTTCAGGTACTGGATACTGGTCGTCTAATTAATATAGATTGTTGTGAAACTCGGTGGATGTGATTTCCATTGATCCCTTTGTTACAAGTATGAAGAGCACGCATTTTTATAATTTAGCTTTTAACATGAAAATTCTTGAGAATTTCCTTGTATGTCATTGGTTAGTTGTGCATCTGCCACACACACAAAATTACTAGCATTCCAAGTACTTGTCAATGTAAAATTATGAAACATGAACTTCAGCCATGACATTGTCTTTTTTAAAGACATTTCTTGTTTTGGCCTAATGACCATCTACTTGACCACACTTTCAATTCCTCCTAGTCCTTTTTCCCAGGTGGTATGCGCCGTGCATTCTCTAAATTCAGTAAATTTCCATCGTCAACTGTGTAATTGAATGGGATTATTTTGAAATTTTAAAACGCTTGAAATATCACAAACAAATAGGCCTATGTTAATAAATAATATAAATACAAGCGTTGGGGTTCGATAATGAACCCCACAAAACTAACTGAGCTCGAGTATATGGAAAATGCTATACGGCCGGGCGGATTCACAAGTTGCCGGCTCTATCATGCCACTCGCCGCCTGCTTTTCCCTCATCCAGCTAGGTCAAGAGAGCAGACGCACTTTGAATTCTCTGGTCTGAATTACACTTTGTAACTGTGTGAGTGTAGTGGTAATTATGTAGCATGGGAGTTCTTGATTCATACACTGATGTAAGCAGATCTAGGGCTATATGGTTTCATATTTGAAAATCGCTCACCAGAAACTGAGTTTGGGCAAGCGGTGGCGAGCGAGAGCGATTGCTCATCTCAAACAGCAAGGCCTGATACACAGTTGTGTTTCTCATATCTAAACCACAACAACAATACAGCTGAACAGATTATTTTTTATGGTAAGCCTCAATGTAAGACAGAAAACACAATATGTGACCGTACAGCACGAATGAGCCGTAAATGTCCTCAATTGTATTCCGAGTTACAGTGTAAAATGGGCATGAAGGTCATATTCATAGGTATTTCAATTTGGTGCTACGTGTATCTCATTAAATGAGGTACACGTAGCAAATTGAAATACCTATGAATATGACCTTCATGCCCATTTTACACTGTAACTCAGAATACAATTGAGGACATTTACGGCTCATTCGTGCTGTACGGTCACATATAAAAAACTCTGACCACCCACCTTTACATTTTCTAATGTCTTAGCAATACTATTTCAACTACAAAAAATGATAATACTAGTGTGAATCTTTTCAGAACTACGATTGCAAAAAAGTTGTGAAATAACTATATTTATAAATCATTTCTGCCAATTAATTACCTGACTGTGATTGAAATTATACACTAAGGGGCATCAATGTCAAATCAGAATTATGAATTATGATTGACTCTAAACCAGGCTTCCTCAAATAGATTTGTTGAAGCGCCACATGAAATATATAAAAAACTGCAAAGCGCCACTCAATGGCTGCGAAGTCGCCGGGGAGTCAAAGGGGGGTTTCCCCCCTGTGAAGCTACTGATTTTTTAAAATTTGAGGTGCAAATGACGCCATTTGGTGCAACATTTTGTACTATTTTAGCCTGTCTTTACAAGGATAACATGGGAATCGCATTGTTTATTTATTTTTTAAAAATCTAAACGGCGCTGGGCGCCACTCAGGAAGCCACGGCGCGCCACATGTGGCACGTGCGCCGCTATTTGCGGAGCCCTGCTCTAAACGATGTATATCACCTGCCTCTAATATCATGAATATCAGTAAGCAGCATGCCTTCACTTTTTGTGACATTTTTTCAATATCCCATCATGCACTCACTATTCAGGCTTTGACCTGCATCACATCTGCATATTTTACACTTCTCACAATTATACATTCCTTGCTTTATCCCTAACAGTTATAAATACCACAATGATAACCACGGCGCATGCTTGAATCCCAGGTGATGTGATGATGCAATCAGCCTAAGTGCTATATGCTCATTGAATTGCTGGCCGGGCCAGGGCAACTGGTGTGGCTAGCAGCTGGTGATGGGTGCTTGGCATGTGAGGGGTCTAAGGTTCGAGTCCCGGGGGTACCAAGTGATTTCTTTGTTCATCTTCTCTCCTTTTTTGTTTGTTCCTTTTTAACTTCCGATAGCAAAAAGCAGTGTCCGGTGTTAGGGTTAATTAAAATGTAAAATGGAATGTTCCGGGGGAATGTTTGTAACATGTTGCTCTATTTTATGAGATATTGACTGCAAATATCTTTAAATTTGAATCCGCAAAAATTGGGGGTTTAATGTATCCCTTGTTGTGTAGTGTATGATACGCATATGCTTATTTCGTGCTAACTGGTCCCATCAATCACTGGGAATTACATTAAAAAAAGAGGGAAGAATACAGAAAAGAAGGAAAATACTTCAAGAAGGAAATAAAAATGCAAGAATGGAAGGAAAGAGAAAAATGAAAAAGGACAGAATTAATGACAGTCTTGCTGTTTATATAATTCCCATAGAGATAGATCTCGAGTTACACTGTTAAAATGGTTGTGTAAAAGTTTGCACAGATTTCTGTTGTCAGACTAGGTTGTTAAAAATACACAAGACTTAAATTTACACAAGTTGAAACATTTTTAAACCACAGTTACAGCACACACTAAACAGTGATTTGTATAATATTAAAACAATTTTAATTGTGTATGATCCACCCACATCCATCATTTAATTAATTTTAAGTACTGATGATATGTCATGATGTGATTGATTAATGGGCCAGTAATAAGATATAACCATGATAACACAGATATTGTGTTCCAATATCTGTGATGATAACCATATTCTGACCACAGATATTGGAACATTCTGACAAACTATCGGAGGCAGGGCGAATTACGAATAATGATTGATCCTATCTATATGGAAGGTTTGCATACCTCTTCTCTAATTACATTTAGAGGTTCATGACTGTGGATTTGTTTTGAGGGTATTGTGAAAAATCTAACCATTTTGCTTTGGAAACGAGGAATATCTTGAGGTGAGCTGCAGGCCCAAAGGTCATTAATCTAAAACTAACTTTTCACTTTTTTAATTCCATATCTTTCATCACATTTTCCTCTGATAAATTTTTAAACAAAATACAATTTTAACTTTTATCATTCATTTTCCTTGTAAAAAATCAAATCTCCAATTAAGGACATACCACAAGCACCCAATCACACTAGTACACAATCATGGAATGCATAATACGTCACACAACACGATCATTGTAAAGCGTACTTTTAAAGCATTTACCTGTGATTGGATTTTAATGGTTATGTCTAATTGTGTTGTCAGGATATGTAGAAGTATCTGTGTTGTAATTAACCCTAACTGAACCAGATCTCACTAAATCTCATGATTAAAACCACTGCTCGTGTATGCATCCCATGTGACTTGATGACGCAATCAGCCCAAGTCATATATACCCAGGGAAACGCTATTGGATGCTGGCCACCCTGATATTACAATTTTAGTACCCAGGGAAACGCTATTGGATGCTGGCCGCCCTGATATTTACAATTTTAGGCCTTTTTTGTACTTTAGTCCATTTTAGTCCTAAAAATGTGTTGAATTTCCCCTCTTGAAAGTTGCCTTTCCATTGCCCCTTTCCCCTTTGAAAAAGTTCTGGCTACCTTACTGGGGAGTAGGTAGAGATTTTTAAAAATTTATATGAAATACATACCTAAACATGGTCCTGACATCAACACCAATATTAGCAGCTACTTCATCAATACCAAAAATCAGCATTAGATAGCTGCTTCATCAATACCAAAATCAGCATTAAATAGCTGCTTCATCAATACCAAAAATCAGCAGTAGATAGCTGCTTCATCAATACCAAAATCAGCATTAGATAGCTGCTTCATCAATACCAATATCAGCAGTAGATAGCTGCTTCATCAATACCAAAATCAGCATTAGATAGCTGCTTCATCAATACCAAAATCAGCAGTAGATAGTTACTTCATCAATACCAAAATCAGCAGTAGATAGCTGCTTCATCAATACCAAAATCAGCATTAGATAGCTGCTTCATCAATACCAAAATCAGCATTAAATAGCTGCTTCATCAATACCAAAATCAGCAGTAGATAGCTGCTTCATCAATACCAAAAATCAGCATTAGATGGCTGCTTCATCAATACCAAAATCAGCATTAGATAGCTGCTTCATCAATACCAAAATCAGCATTAAATAGCTGCTTCATCAATACCAAAAATCAGCATTAGATAGCTGCTTCATCAATACCAAAATCAGCATTAAATAGCTGCTTCATCAATACCAAAATCAGCATTAAATAGCTGCTTCATCAATACCAAAAATCAGCATTAGATAGCTGCTTCATCAATACCAAAAATCAGCATTAGATAGCTGCTTCATCAATACCAAAAATCAGCATTAGATAGCTGCTTCATCAATACCAAAATCAGCATTAGATAGCTGCTTCATCAATACCAAAATCAGCATTAAATAGCTGCTTCATCAATAAATAGCTGCTTCATCAATACCAAAAATCAGCAGTAGATAGCTGCTTCATCAATACCAAAAATCAGCATTAGATAGCTGCTTCATCAATACCAAAAATCAGCATTAGATAGCTGCTTCATCAATACCAAAATCAGCAGTAGATAGTTACTTCATCAATACCAAAATCAGCATTAGATAGCTGCTTCATCAATACCAAAATCAGCATTAGATAGTTACTTCATCAATACCAATATCAGCAGTAGATAGCTGCTTCATCAATACCAAAATCAGCAGTAGATAGTTACTTCATCAATACCAAAATCAGCATTAGATAGCTGCTTCATCAATACCAAAATCAGCAGTAGATAGTTACTTCATCAATACCAAAATCAGCAGTAGATAGTTACTTCATCAATACCAACATCAGCAGTAGATAGTTACTTTATCAATGCCACTATCAGCAGTAGATAGCTATTTCATCAATACCAACATCAGCAGTAGATAGTTACTTCATCAATACCAATATCAGCAGTAGATAGCTGCTTCATCAATACCAAAATCAGCATTAGATAGCTGCTTCATCAATACCAAAATCAGCATTAGATAGTTACTTCATCAATACCAAAATCAGCAGTAGATAGCTGCTTCATCAATACCAAAATCAGCATTAGATAGTTACTTCATCAATACCAACATTAGCAGTAGATAGCTGCTTCATCAATACCAAAATCAGCAGTAGATAGTTACTTCATCAATACCAAAATCAGCAGTAGATAGTTACTTCATCAATACCAACATCAGCAGTAGATAGTTACTTTATCAATGCCACTATCAGCAGTAGATAGCTATTTCATCAATACCAACATCAGCAGTAGATAGTTACTTCATCAATACCAATATCAGCAGTAGATAGCTGCTTCATCAATACCAAAATCAGCATTAGATAGCTGCTTCATCAATACCAAAATCAGCATTAGATAGTTACTTCATCAATACCAATATCAGCAGTAGATAGCTGCTTCATCAATACCAAAATCAGCATTAGATAGTTACTTCATCAATACCAACATTAGCAGTAGATAGCTGCTTCATCAATACCAAAATCAGCAGTAGATAGTTACTTCATCAATACCATAATCAGCAGTAGATAGCTGCTTCATAATCACCAATATCAGCAATTCTGTAGATAGTTACTTCATCAATACCAAAATCAGCAGTAGATAGCTGCTTCACCAATACCAATATCAGCAGTAGATAGCTGCTTCATCAATATCAGCAGTAGATAGTTACTTCATCAATACCAAAATCAGCAGTAGATAGCTGCTTCATCAATACCAAAATCAGCATTAGATAGCTGCTTCATCAATACCAAAATCAGCATTAGATAGCTGCTTCATCATCACCAATATCAGCAGTAGATAGTTACTTCATCAATACCAATATCAGCAGTAGATAGCTGCTTCACCAATACCAATATCAGCAGTAGATAGCTGCTTCATCAATATCAGCAGTAGATAGTTACTTCATCAATACCAAAATCAGCAGTAGATAGCTGCTTCATCAATACCAAAATCAGCATTAGATAGCTGCTTCATCAATACCAAAATCAGCATTAGATAGCTGCTTCATCAATACCAAAATCAGCAGTAGATAGTTACTTCATCAATACCAAAATCAGCAGTAGATAGCTGCTTCATCAATACCAAAATCAGCATTAGATAGCTGCTTCATCAATACCAAAATCAGCATTAAATAGCTGCTTCATCAATACCAAAAATCAGCAGTAGATAGCTGCTTCATCAATACCAAAAATCAGCATTAGATAGCTGCTTCATCAATACCAAAATCAGCATTAGATAGCTGCTTCATCAATACCAAAATCAGCATTAAATAGCTGCTTCATCAATACCAAAAATCAGCATTAGATAGCTGCTTCATCAATACCAAAATCAGCATTAGATAGCTGCTTCATCAATACCAAAATCAGCATTAAATAGCTGCTTCATCAATACCAAAAATCAGCATTAGATAGCTGCTTCATCAATACCAAAAATCAGCATTAGATAGCTGCTTCATCAATACCAAAATCAGCATTAGATAGCTGCTTCATCAATACCAAAATCAGCATTAGATAGCTGCTTCATAATCACCAATATCAGCATTAAATAGCTGCTTCATCAATACCAAAAATCAGCATTAGATAGCTGCTTCATCAATACCAAAATCAGCAGTAGATAGCTGCTTCATCAATACCAAAATCAGCAATTAGATAGTTACTTCATCAATACCAATATCAGCAGTAGATAGCTACTTCATCAATACCAAAATCAGCATTAGATAGCTGCTTCATCAATACCAAAATCATTTAATTCCAAAACTCTATTTTCCCTAATATGAGGGCAAAAATGAATAAAATTGCCCACCCAGTAAATTATCCTTATTTACCTCCCTGGTCCTGCAATACATGTAGGACATGTACTTACATACGTAATGTAGTCAAACAAAACAAGTTGGATGTTGTGAATACAAATTTGGAGATACACAATAATCATTAATAATACTATTCCTTACCTTTAGCATTCAGTTGAGTAAAAAAGAAACAAACAGATATAATGTTTGCAGATGTTATTTATATTATTGTGATATTTGTAATATTGTTTTGCAATTTTTTCTAGTAAAAGAACATATGTGTACATCCATATCAAAACAATGCACTTGTTGGCTGCTACATGTGTCTCATTTCACATAATAGCTAGGAATAAATACCAGATTCATCTCAAGTGGAGGTCACTTCAAATCATCCCAATTCACATGGTTTAGGAATACAGATAACATTCCTTAACCATGTGACTTAGGGATGATTGGAAGTGACCTCCACTTGAGATGAGTCTGGTATTTATTCCTAGCTATAATGTGAAATGAGACACATGTAGCAGCCGACAAGTGCATCGTTTTGATATGGATGATGTACACATATTACAAAACAGTTTAGTGCCCTCTCTCATTAGACTGTGTTAAACACCCTGTGATGAAAATATGAGGCTTGATTCAGGGGCTTGATCATATACTTGCTTCCAAAATGCTCATTGTTTTGAAGTTTCTTATTTTCACATTGCCCACTCTACAAGTATCCTCATCAGTAATAGATTATTAATACAGGTATGTACGTTCATACTGTTTTTGCATTATGCTTGTTGAAAGGTTTATGATGTGTAACAAGTAATTACTTTAGCTATGTAAGCAATTATGGGATCAATAGAATGGTCATTAATTAAGATGCTTTCATGCAATTACAATGCAATCTAAAGTAGCTCATCATTGTAGATTAATTAAAGACTCATAGTGTTATATGCTCTCATTTCAGATGTGACTGAATAAATAATGTGGGATGAGCCAAGGAGATAGAAATGTTTAGCCTGCTAATTATGATCGGTATCCAGGGGCCCGGTAGATCCCGGGTGGATTCATCTTTTGGATCACGGCAGGCTCTTGTTGATGTTATTTTGTTTGGATGCTTATGCAGGTGAGTACAATTTGTCCTGAGGAGGGGTTATACAACTTATACTTCTTATTGACAGTGGCATAGCCAGGAGCAAAAGGGCAGCCCCCCCCCCCTGTGCAAAGTCTTGCAACCCCAACCCCCTAAGAAAGAGGGTGTAGATTTCAAATGAAGTCACTCATTCAGGTAACTCTTTTTGAAATTCACACTCCATGTAAGCTCATGTCTCCAATAGGGGGTGTATGGATTTCAACTGGAATAGCCCAGATAATAATGCTATCATCAATTAAAAGGGCATTTCGTGATCCACAGCATCATCCCCCCCAATTTTCTCAAAAAAAGTTGAGATTTGTATATCACTGGAAACCTCTGGCTACATAATGTTTATGTACAAAACATTTCTTGCAGATGCAAATGCAAAATCGGAATCAACTGAAATCATGGAATAAGGTTTTTTCGTTGATATCTACTGAAAAATGTCATAAAAAGAGGACGCTAGGATCACGAAATACTCCGCAATCAGAATGTGACCTAAAGTAGCTCATCATTGTAGATTGCCGTATTTCCTCGAATAGTCGCCCCCGCGAGTGTTGCATTTTCCAGAAGGGGCATTTATTTTGAGAGGTCATTTTCAGAATAATAATCCCCAATAAAATCATTAGGTAAGCTTAAAACTCACGCTGAAATGACGAACTATGAACTTAGGAATGATGACTTCCAGTTCACCTCCGGGTTTACGACCATATATTCACCAATTACTGACACAATTAGCGACCATTTGTGCACCTTGGTAAGCTTACTACACAAGAGATAGCATGGAAATATCAGCATTTTTGTAACACTTTGGTTGAAGAAAAGTGGTGGGGCGTTTAATTGAAGTGGTGAATACTTGAGGAAATATGGTATTAATTAACACTCAACGTGTTACATACAGGGTGTCCCAGAATGATCTGTACCGGGAAAGATGGAATTTTTTAGGTATGAAGGGCATGTTGAATGGTCATATTGTCTTGCATTTTAGTTCTACATATATTTAGCTTTCTCAGATTTTTAGATTTTAAAATTGGACGTTTCTAGTAGAAGTTATAGAAGATTGCGTAAAAATGGTGAATTCTAAGTTTTGACAACATAACCTATTTTGAAAATCTGTAACATTACTAACCGTTCAGCACAAAGTTATTTGGAAAAAGTTATGCAGGTATTTTAGTTGTGCCCTGTTCATATTTCCACTAAATAGCCGATATCTATCTATTATTTATGACGTTATCTGAAGCAATCATCATATGGAATTAAGGATTTGTGGCCTAATCCCATTCTCTCTTTGGCGGTAGTTTTAAATATAGTTAATGTGGTGTGAGGTCCATGTCATTTGAAATGCTTGCAGAGATCAAACTGGTTGTGGTACAGAAAAGACGGCTCCTCAATTTACTGTACAGTAGCGTGGATTTCTTTCAAAAACATTAGACGATAGTGTATAAGGTAAAGAAGTTTGACGAGCACGGAATTGTCAGGAATCGGCAGAGTGAAGCTTCAGGTGCTCGTAAGACTGTAAGAACTAGAGCGAACATTGCAGCTGTCCGGCAAGCTTTAAGGCGTGACCCCAACAGTAGTTGTCGTCGTCGAAATGCTGTGCCAAACATCCCACGTTCTTCATTTAATCGTATCGTGCCATTTTTCAAAGGTATGCGAGTCGTTTTTCATCGATTTTACATTATTGCATGGCACGCCAAAACAAATAAAGGTAGCGTGCTGAAATTAACAGAATAAGTAGGAGACATGTCCAACATTATAATGCTGGTATCAAAAATAGATACACTGCCCGTCTTCTATTTTTAGTTATTTTTGCAAACACGGTACAAATCATTCTGGGACACCCTGTATTACTCTTATTTCAGATGTGACTGAATAAATAATGTGGTAGCTAATCAGATGGAATGTTTGGTCTGGTAATTACGATTGGATGCTGGAATCCAGGGGCTGGAGGGATTCATCTTTGATCAGGAAAGGCTCTCTTGTGGATGTTATTTGATGAACTTACACTTTTTATTGACAGGTAAGGGTACGTATATAGAGACAAGATTCCCATATCTTTTGGAGCTGCTAATGTGTTAATGTGGAAATTCATACTCCCTCTGTGGAAGATATTTCCTAAATCTTCCACAGGGGTAGTGTGTATTTTAAATGGAATATAGCTCATTGAAGCACCTTTACCTTTCCTATGTTGAGTGTCCTTTCATTTAGCTACCTCTATTATCAGTTCTTTAGTTACAAATATTATTATGATGCCATATAACAGTTTATTATGATGCCATATAGCATAGTTGGATTCAAAGGTCTGAACGAATTATAATGGTCAGCTCTTCGTTATTAGTTTAGCCATGTATTCATTATAGGATAGTTAGAGCAGTGTTTGAAATTTCAACCACTGTCACACAGTGAGAGATGGAATTTAGACAGCTGGCAATATGCTCAACATTTATGCAGCCCTTTAATTTTTGTAACTTTTTGTGAACCCAAGATACTTTTATATAATGCCGTTTTATTGTGTAATATTATTATGTGGCATGAAAGATTGTCATAATGGCTAAATTGCCAATAATCCTGCCCATTTTGAATGGTGAAATATGAAAAATTAAACAAATGTCGTTATAATTATAGCAGAGAATCATAATGAAAAGAAGACACATCTGATGCATAGTTTAACTTGGCTGCAGTAGTCCTTTAGTGAAAATTTCAATGATGTTGTTATAGTTGGATTGCATTGACATTGATAATGAAGTGATGCATATTTTATGAAGGTTATATCTTGATTTGGTTTATTAGCCAATTGGAGCAAAAGTATGACTAGAAATTAGTTATCAATTCAGGCACATGCTCAATGTGACTGTACTGTAAAGATGCATTTATTTTGACGACTCCCAAAATGAGATCACAATAAACATTAGCGATGTCAAAATTTCATGAAAATGATTGTGGAAATACCACAGAATGTGAAAAGAAAAATATCACTCAGTTGTTACTAATACCGTAAAACCTCGTCTATATACCTCATCTACAAGCATATAGAGTGCTTCTGATGAAAGCATTAATCCAGGCTCCATTATGGAGATTGGTCAAATAAATTGTGGATCCAAGTATAAACAAACAAGTATTATTTTAAGACCAATCAATTGTATCGGCATATTTACGCTTTTTTCGAATTAATTTAGCTTTCATAAAAACACTATATATGTTTGTAGACGAGGTTTTACGGTATACCATTAAAATCAAAGAATGGCAATATTACAAACAAGTATTATTTTAAGACCAATCAATTGTATCGGCATATTTACGCTTTTTTCGAATTAATTTAGCTTTCATAAAAACACTATATATGTTTGTAGACGAGGTTTTACGGTATACCATTAAAATCAAAGAATGGCAATATTAATCAAACTCTTGCTCGGGTGGGATTCGAACCCGAGACCCATCGCATGCCAGGCACTGGGTCAGCGACACTTTGCCACGGGTCTTGGGCTTCGCTGGCCAGCTTAAACCGTCTATATATCACTTAGGGCGATTGCGTCATCACACCATGTGGGATGCATGCACGAACAGCGCATATATCAAGTAGTATTTTGTAGTATACCGTCCTGTTAGTGTTAAGGAAGCCTATATTGAGTTTCGATAGTGGTAACCTAACCCTAAACAAACAAGTATTATTTTAAGACCAATCAATTGTATCGGCATATTTACGCTTTTTTCGAATTAATTTAGCTTTCATAAAAACACTACATATGTTTGTAGACAAGGTTTTACGGTATACCATTAAAATCAAAGAATGGCAATATTAATCAAACTCTTGCTCGGGTGGGATTCGAACCCGAGACCCCTCGCATGCCAGGCACTGGGTCAGACCACGTGGGATGCATGCACGAACAGCGCATATATCAAGTAGTATTTTGTAGTATACCGTCCTGTTAGGGTTAATAAATTATTATTATTCAAATGTTTGGCCTTATTGTTTGAATGTTATTTACATCATGAAAGGGTTATCTTTATGCCAGTGATGATGGCATGTCACCGAAGAAGCCATAGGCAAATTTAATATCGGAGTGTTTGACATAATGATAAGAAAATTAACTCCAAAAGGAAGATGTTGTCTCGTATTGAATTGTTTAAAGATATAGTATCGGGAGGCATTTTCTTGCAAGTAAAGCCGTTATTAAAGCTACATCAACAGCATTTTATTACATACATTGTCTCCACTACGTTGCCTAACACATGTGTTGAATTTCAAATTTAACACTAAGTCCTTTTTGGCAGCCTCTTATAGTAAACCACTTGGCCCCATCTGAACCTCCTCTATGGTTACGCATCCCACTGCGCTGCATATGATTAGTCCCTATCAATTTCGTTTTTTACTCACTTCTATTCATGTGTGATGCGAATTGAATTTGAATCATAACACAAGGTTGTCTTCTTGATAAAGTACCTCAGCACAGGAATTAGGCTATTTCATTTAAAATATCATACAATGGGCTATTCTATTTAAAATCCATACTCCCCTGTGGAAGATTTTGGAAATATCTTCCACAGAGGGAGTATGAATTTCAAATGGAATGAACACATTTGCAGCTCCATTTGAAATTCACCCTCCCTCTGTGAAAGATCCAGGTTGAATCTCTCTCAGAGGGTGTATGAAATTCAAATGGAGCTGCCTAATGTGTTTATTCCATTTAGAATTCATACTCCCTCTGTGAAAGATATTTCCAAAATCTTCTACAGGGGGAGTGTGGATTTTAAATAGAATAGCCCATTGTATGATATTTTATTCTTTATGACATTGCACTGAATGAATCTCTACTTTTAGATTCCTTTCTGTACCCTCAGGGAGAAGGGATGGGCGTACTGATAATTTTTGTAGAATCATTACTATAGACTCCTTATAACAAATGGCATAATACATCCACTGTGGGATGTTGTTATTGCTATGGTTGATGTGAACTTGTAAAGAGTACCCCATCCGATATCTGTGTGCATGCGTGCGTACGACTGTGTACTGTGCTCGTCACTATCACCCAGTCAAGCAACCAAGATAGTGCCCATGCACCGTGCCATCACACACAAGTCCTAACCGCTTGTGCTGCTTGAAACACGGCTTCACACTGTTGAGTAACTACTTCTTAAGGTGCTTATGTTAGAAAGCAGACGACTCTCTGTTACTCAATGCATGCACAATTATAAATCTACTCTGCTGCATACAAACCATTATTCAGTAAGATGTATAGGTGATCTTCATCTTTGAGTATCATCCAATGTAAGTTCTCCGCTTTTGTTTATATTTTGTTTCTCAGAGGTTAATCAGCCGATAGTTCATCTTGCCTGCATGGTTCAATGTTAATGTGCAATTGTATGCAACGCAGGACTGCCTGATTGTGTGACAGAGATATATGATGTGGATGGACCGTTATTTCTTTCAAGTGCGGCTCTTGTGTACTCTATGCTAATTGAGTGATATGTGGGGCACAAATGTATTGAGCGTCAGGTGTGTGGTAAATAAAGCTGCTGCTGGAATGTGTAAACATGCACTTGAAATATTTATTTCTACCAATTTGGATTTTTTTTTTTGCGAGTGTGTGTCAAGATTGAAAATTACGCATAAAATTTACCAAAAGGTAGCAGTTGGAAATATAGGGAGCCTTTTGGGGTACAATGTATTGAACCATCAGTAGATAAAGCTGCTGGAATAAGTAAACATGCACATATTTATATCTACCGATTTCGATTTTGTGTGTGTCAAGATTGAAATTACGCATAAAATTTACCAAATGGTAGGAGTTGAAAATATAGGGAGCCTTTTGAGGCACAATGTATTGAACCAGCAGTAAATAAAGCTGCTGGAATATGTGAACATACACATATTTATTTATACCGATTTTGATTTTTGTGTGTGTGTCAAGATTGAAATTACGCATAGAATTTACCAAAAGGTAGGAGTTGAAAATATAAGGAGCCTTTTGAGGCACAATGTATTGAACCATAACCAGATAAAGCTGCTGGAATATGTAAACATGTACATATTTATTACTACCGATTTCGATTTTGTGTGTGTCAAGATTGAAATTGCTCATAAAATTTACCAAAAGGTAGGAGTTGGAAATATAGGGAGCCTTTTGAGGCACAATGTATTGAACCAGCAGTAAATAAAGCTGCTGGAATATGTGAACATGCACATATTTATTTATACCGATTTTGATTTTTGTGTGTGTGTCAAGATTGAAATTACGCATAAAATTTACCAAATGGTAGGAGTTGAAAATATATAGGAGCCTTTTGGGGTACAATGTATTGAACCATCAGTATATAGATAAAGCTGCTGGAATATGTAAACATGCACATATTTATTTCTACCGATTTTGATTTTGTGTGTGTCAAGATTGAAAATTACGCATGAAATTTATCAAAAAGTAGGAATTTAAAATATAGGTATCCTTGTAGTTTTATACCTCACAACATGTATTTTTTTCTTTTGTTAAGCTTTTTTTGCTTTATAGTTTTTTATATATATATATATATAGTTGGTAATTGAAGTCTTTTAGGTAAATAATAGTTTTTGATTTCCTGGGAACAAGAGAGAACAGTGCCAGTGGATTGATTGGTCACCCCAGGTTAAATAAATAATAAATATTTCCTTTTGAAGAGGGAAAAAGGAGAGCAATGAATTTTGGCTTCTTCACCAATAAATATAAAATTTAGTTAACATAATAATCAAATTTACCACATGATTACTCTTTCTTACATGTCTATAAAGCTGATACCGTATTTCGTTAAATAAATGCCCCCAGAGGCATTACATTTTCCCAAGGGGGTGCGTTTATTCAAGGTCAATTTTAGAATGATAATTTCCATTAAAATCATTAGGTAAACTTAAAACCACTGATCTAGATCAGTGCTTAAAACTCACGCTAAAATGACGAACTAGAAACACTGACTTCTGGTTCACTTCCGGGTTTCCAATCCAGATTTTCGCCAAAAAGTGACGCTATTATCGACCATGTGGGCAACTTGGTAAGCTTACTACAAAAGATAGCATGGAAATATCGGCATTTTTGAAACATCTTGGTTGAAAAAAAAGTGGTGGGGGCCGGCGACTATTTGACGAAATACGGTAGGCTTTATAGCAAACATTGCTGCAAGCAAGAAATTTTAACTGCATTTTTGTCAAATTCAAATTAGTTACATTTGAATATTTTAATAAAATTGTTCTATATTTATCCTGATTGTCAGGTAAACAATTTTATAATTAAATTGTTATTCCTTTGTGTCAAATTCAATTTGTCCACCTTAGAGTAAGAAGAATGCACACAAAAATGCCGAAATTTGCACATTTTGGGTATAACCATGTATTTATAAGTTTGAATTTTAAGATTTTCCCAAATAACCATTTTTCAAGTACTCATTTTCTAAAAACATGAAGTTTTCACCCAAATCAAAGAATCCATAATGATCTGCAACACAATCCATGTTAAAAAGGTATAGAAAATGGCCATCACAAAAAATTGCAAGAAAATTTAAAATAAAAAAAATAAAACATTTGTAAATATTGCAAATTCAAACTTGTTAAAAATCAAGCATTTTGGAAAAAATTGTGTAAATTGCGCATGTCGTGAATTTTTGAAAACTGTCATGCCCATTTTGCTCTCAAAAATCAAGCATTTTCCCTATATGCTTATCTTAGAGTTACTTGCCAAGTTTGAAACTCTCATCATGTGCTCGGCAGAGTATAGAATAATATATTGATAGGTTTAATAGGCATGTATAATAAATCTTATTCTCATTAAACATAAATCACTTGTTCATATCACCTGTTTCTGAGTAATGTATTTAAAAATGTTTTTACCACAATATTGTAAAAATGAAGAAGGAAAAAAAAGGGGGAAAGATTCACATTTTATATCTATGTCTGCTTCAGTATCTTGAAAATATTTAGGTTCATGGTTTTTTCTGTGTCACAACCCGAGTCTGAGAAACTGCTTTGCCACTTGCTAGAAGCCGGGCTTAAGTTTATTTGCCTTATAATAAAAATTAAGACTCGTAGCATTGTGTATTGATATATAATGACATGCATGCAGTTGGGCGCAGTGCTTACAGTGGCGTAGCGTGGGTCATCCAATTGGGGGGCACCGGGTCTGATTGGGGGGCACCGGGTCTGATTGGGAGCACAAGCCGTTTTCGGCCATTTTCCCGTACCCCTATGACGCTACGCCACTGAGTGATTACGCTAGTTACGTAATGCATGACTGGTGCACATTTATGTAAATTTACGCAAGCTTGCGTGAGTTGGGACTTCATTGATGTGCACTGTAACAACTACCAAATCATTTTCACCAAACTTTCTCTTCTGAAGGCAGCAAATGTACATTTAATGATAACTTGCTATCTACTGAAGATAATGAACATATGATTAATTATAACTTGCTATCTCTGAAGATAGCAAAATGTTTGCTATCTACTGAAGATAGCAAACATTTATTATGTTGATTATAACTTATCGTCTACTGAAGATAGTAATAAAATTGCACAATTTTATGGAAATATTACAATATGGCTTTCATGTTTTGCAAGTGGTCTCTACCAAACGAGAACACCCTAAATTCATCCAAATTGGGATGTTTACATATTGGGAACAAATATATGTGACATGATCAAGGGGAACGAGTCGCATGTCGACCCTGGTCGAAAATGAGTTGTAAATATGTTTCTAAAGAGGACATTTAGAGCTTTCAGAAACTGAAACCCCCAAGTTGATACGACTTTTCTTTGCGAAGTTATGTCACTTTATCAATCACTGAAAACAATATAAAACAAAAGAATTTTAACACTTTCTTTGCCAATATCTCAAAATCAATGTTAGCGACATCCGACTCATTCCCCTTGATCGAGTCACATATATGTGCTGATGAAGTGGCAAATATGAAAGCAAACTGATAAAGGCGAAATCTGTCATCTCTTTAATCAGTAACGTAGAGTAGGTCATTCTATTGGGGGCACAGACTATGATTGGAGGCACCGGCCCTGATGGGGAAGAGGCCACAAGCCATTTTTTGGCAATTTTCCTGTGGGATTTACAATTTTCATACCAATTGGAATAGCATGAGCCCCTATGACGCTATGCCACTGCCTTTAATATTCTCATCTAGTTCAAGACAGGTTGAATGAAACAAACTTAATAATGTGATTTAGTGCTCTATCAGTTTTAATCATGACAAGAAATTTATAACACTCTGTATATAAATGCAATATTCATGTTCTAGTATACTAGAAGCATGCTGCACAGAGATTGCATTAACCTTCTCCATGCGGGTGTTGGCTGCAGGTGACGAGCTTCAACTTCAAAATTCAAACAATTTCAGAATTGTACATTTTCATGACCATAATTGGAATCAGCATGAAAAATGCATTAAAATGAGTTAAAACAAGCCTAGTATTATTTCAGTGATTCTTGAGATAGCTCTTGATATTTTGAGAAAATATATATTTCAGATCTTGGGCTTTTTATGTTTGAAGCCTGTATGGCTAGCACAAAGCTTGTATTAAAGGGGCTCGTTGCTATGATTTACCGCGCCATCAGTTTTGATTATTGAAAGGTAGATCGGTATGCTCTATATAAATCATATCATACTAACCACCATGCTACCGCAAAATGTCAAGGGTTTTATACGAGCTGTTATTAGGAATCAGGAATTTCATAACTGTTATTATGACTGGCTCAGCATTTGTATTGACGTTGAGTGTCTGGTTTGTTGGGATTATAGGATTAAACCTAGACAGGTTAATTAGTGGGATTTATAATTGTTCTGTGTTTCTTTGATTGGGTATGGGTTAATGAACTATTATGCATTGGGCTGTTCCAGTTGAAATCCATACACCCCGTATGGAAAACATGACATGAATCTTCCACACAGGGAGTGTGAATTTTAAATGGGGTTACCTGAATGGGTGACTCCATCTGAAGTCTACACTCCCTGTGTGGGAGATTAAGATCATGTCTTCCAAAGGGGGTGTGAATATCAACTGGAATAGCCCAGTATAGAGAAGAAAAAGTGAGATTCTGCAGATGATGGTTTTAATGATGATAACAGTGGAGGTGGTGATGATGCAGGCCCAGAAATTTCAATGTTTGACGAGAACCGATTCTTGCAGAGATCCCCCTAAATTGATTTGTATGCTTGTACTTGTAATTATAATAATAGTATGCATGTCAATTTGAACCAGTTTATTTGACACATTATACTTGTAATTATAATAATAGTATGCATGTCAATTTGAATCACCTTATTTGACACATTATACTTGTAATTATAATAATAGTATGCGTGTCAATTTGAACCACCTTATTTGACACATTATACTTGTAATTATAATAATAGTATGCATGTCAATTTGAACCACCTTATTTGACATATTATACTTGTAATTATAATAATAGTATGCATGTCAATTTGAACCACCTTATTTGACACATTATACTTGTAATTATAATAATAGTATGCATGTCAATTTGAACCACCTAATTTGACACATTATACTTGTAATTATAATAATAGTATGCATGCCAATTTGAACCACCTTATTTGACATATTATACTTGTAATTATAATAATAGTATGCATGTCAATTTGAACCACCTTATTTGACACATTATACTTGTAATTATAATAATAGTATGCATGTCAATTTGAACCACCTTATTTGACACATTATACTTGTAATTATAATAATAGTATGCATGTCAATTTGAACCACTTAATTTGACACATTATACTTGTAATTATAATAATAGTATGCATGTCAATTTGAACCACTTAATTTGACACATTATACTTGTAATTATAATAATAGTATACATGTCAATTTGAACCACCTTATTTGACACATTATACTTGTAATTATAATAATAGTATGCATGTCAATTTGAACCACTTAATTTGACACATTATACTTGTAATTATAATAATAGTATGCATGTCAATTTGAACCACCTTATTTGACACATTATACTTGTAATTATAATAATAGTATACATGTCAATTTGAACCACCTTATTTGACACATTATACTTGTAATTATAATAATAGTATGCATGTCAATTTGAACCACCTTATTTGACACATTATACTTGTAATTATAATAATAGTATGCATGTCAATTTGAACCACTTAATTTGACACATTATACTTGTAATTATAATAATAGTATGCTGTACTTTAAGATTAATGAAATGTTATGCTCTGCAGTTTTTGTGCTGTATTGGTCGACACTCGTATGGAGATGGATAATCACTGTTTTCTCAGAACTAATTTCCTATATTCATTATAATAGAGCTTTTAGTGGATATAGTGTTGTATAGGCCTACTGTTTTTATACATTCAGAGGCAGCACAATAAAAGCTAATAAATAAGGTAGCGCTTCATGAAACATGACCTTATAGCCAAAGTGATGGCTTATTTTCGAAGGTATTAAACCATAATAACTGCAAGGATATTATCTTTAATTTGTGACATCAGTGATGGCAAATGATGCAGAAATAACCCAAGTTATGAAACTAATATCGATGGAAGGTACAAATTCAAAGTTGTTATTGGTTTGTACACGTCATCATGTTTATCTTGATTTTCACTTTTCATCAGCATTGTCAGTGTTTAATGTGCACAAACCAATAGAGGTGCAATTTTTGAATCTATACACGAATCTGACTTGACACATTCCTACACCTCACTGGACGTGGTGCAACATAAGTGACGCGGTGCAAGTGCTACTTGCTCCGATGCGCTTGTGATAGTGGGCATCTTGGATCGCAATCCAAACAAACTAAGCTAGTTTGGCGCGGATGGCCCCCAGCTATGGCCGACTTAATCCTGACCATCACTTGGCTCGTCGGATTCGTCTATACCTTCCATTGGTTTTAGTTTCATAACTTGGTTATTTGTGCATCAATTACCATCACTGATATCACAAATTAAAGAAAGCATTCTTGCAGTCATCGTGGTTTTCGAAATCAACCCTCATTTTGGCTATCAGGTCATGATTCATGAACTGTTCCCTTTCTTATTGTGGTAACTGTATACAATTTAAACAATAAAGCAAACAAAAACAAACAATGCACCATTAACTGCAATTGCAAATGGCAAAAGACGGCAGACATATTTTGTTACGACTCCTTGAATTCCACTTTTGAAGCTAGCTGTTAACACTTTTAATCATGTCAGCTGTATAGACATTCTATTAGCAAAATCTTTATGCTTGGCTAGACCTGTTCCGTTAAAATGAGTGACAACATACGCTGTTTATTTCCAAACTCATGCAGAGCAAATCATGCATTAAACGATATCCTGTAATGTTGTACATTATGAATGTGGATAAAGTATTAAATGTCTCTGCATTTGTTACACACACTTATATTTTATTAATCTTAGATTGTGCTCTGGGAGTTCTGTATTTTCATTACAATTTTCTTTGGGGAGATTCATATTGGCAGTGTCTAGGGACAGTTCAGAATGAACATGCAGTGTAATTTAGCACTGTATAATGAGAGGCCTGATTTCCAACACATATTGGGTCAAATTTGTACTACCTGCTTTTATGTTTGTATGCAACTTCCTAGCGAACAGAAAACATTCTAAACAGTTAGAGAAGGTTGCCAGAAAATGTTGAAATGATATATTAAGGGTCAAAAAGGGTATAAAACGTTTTAATAACATTCAATAACATTTTAACAACTTTCTGCAAAACATTCTAACATGATGTTAGCAAACATACATTTAATGATAACTACTGAAGATACCGCTACTGTTATCTACTGAAGATAATGAACATTATGCTTAATTATAACTTGCTATCTACTGAAGATAGCAAACATTTATTACGTTGAATATTTTGCAAAAAAAAAGGTTTTTACGACCTTTATATAACCCAACATTTAATGTTATTTAAACATATTGACCAAAAATGGAATTGTTTATGTTTGCTGGGTTATTCTAACTTTCATATCTTAGGCCTGGTACTGTCATTTTTGAAAATGGGAGGTACATTGTTTAAGAAAACTAAGTATGAAAGTAATGTAACACTAACTCTGCTTAATTAAGGCAATAAACTAATATACCCTGCCCAAATCAAAGTTTTAGGTGCTGTATTTGGGACAAAATCTGATATTTTAAATCAAACGAAATGTCCTGTTGTTTTATTCATACGATCAAAATATAAGTCAAGTACATACACAGTGTTCAGAACACTATATGTATATGGCGTATGGGATGGTCATAATACATCGTAAGGACCGACCTCAGTCACAATCGATGAAGTGATACACATTTACAACATAAGCGCTGGAATTAAATAGTGATTTTCTTTACTTTGCATCATTTGTTTGCGCAAAATTAAAAGGGAACATATCTGACAGTAAAAAACCCAACATTTTATGAAAAAGAAATATATACAAATTTATTTTTTATGAAAGCATTAAAATATTGCTTTAAGAGTATGATAACAAAATACTCGAGTAGGAGTAAGTGCTCGAAATCAAATAAGCATCACACAGCATGCTTCAAAATACCAGCAACTGGTACTCTACATGTAAAGCAATCACGTCAGGTTAATTTTATCAGCTGGCCATAGGAATCTGGGACATCGTCCATTTACTCACTGAGTTTTAATGGGCGATCTACAAATGGTGCAATTTGATTCTGGGTTCTCATCTAACCAATACTTTTAAGGAATATTATGTGGATGGAAAATTTCACTGTTTGTCAAAAACATTTTAGATTTTTTATCATCTAGTGACGAGGAGTATAAAGATGAAATGTATTGGTAGATTTGCCATGTAGTTCTATGCTATTTGCATTTTTGGTCATGGGGGTGTTGGTAAAAATATAAGTAAGCTCAAAATTATGCAAACGAAAGAGGTATCATGTAATAACCAACTAAAACTAATGCATAACACCTACTATTGTGGCTAAAATTGAGTGAGAAAAACTGTTCCAACACATTGCAAAAATAGTTTGACTTAAAATGACTGAAAACAGCATTTTAAAAGAATCTATGAAACAAACACACTGCCCAGCAAACACAAAAACGTTTTAAAAACATTTTAAATAAGTTATATTTTGGCTTTTGGTTTAGGTAAAAACGTTTTAGTAACATTAAAATGTCGGGTTATATAAAGGTCATGAAAACGTTTTAAAACGTTTTGTATGAAAACACACTGCAACAATATTTTTAAAATGTGTTCAAAATGGTATTATAAACTATTTTTGCAAACATTTTTTTGCCAAATATTTTGTCAACACTCAACACTTAAATAACATTGTGTTAAAATATTTGCACCCAACAAACACAGAAATGTCCTTAAAATGTTCTTTTCAAAACCTTTTAATAACATTTAAATGTCGGGTTATATAAAGGTCACGAAAAAGTTTTTCAAACGTTATTGCAAATATTTTGGGCAAACATTTTTCGCAAAATATTTTTTCAACCCCAAAATAACATTCTGTTTAGAATGTTTTGTATCAAGTTTTCAAAAATGTTTTTGGAATGTTATTAAAATGTTTTTATACCCTTTACATAACCCGACATTTTCTGTAAAACATTTTGTATTTGCTGGGGAGTAGATTATCAAAAAATGTTTTTAATGTTATGAAAACGTTTCATACCCTTAATATACCCTCTATATAACCCGACATTTTAAAACGTTTTCTGACAACCTTTGTATAACCTTTTGCAAATGATGTCGAAAACGTTTTGTGTTTGCTGGGTGGTCATTCAATTAAGTTTGAATATTAGCCTTTAATGAGAAATGTATATTTCAAATTGAACATTCAATATATAATTAAGTGCAAAATTACTGGGACACTTACACAGTTCAAAGATCTTTGAAATTATAGATTGGAATAATACTAGTAAATAAAATATTATATAGCGATGGACGGTTTTATTAAACCTTACACGCAAAATATGAACAAATGTCCCAGTGGATTTTACACTTGATTGTAGTCTATTGCATCATAGACGTACATACAGACTATGATTGCACCATTTAACATCTATAAATATTCCCTGTGATATTCACCATGTCCTCATGTTGTTTTTCATAGAGTCCCATTGAGACTACTTTATAAACGATGTCATGAAATATGGAATATGGCCTGCGTTGGTGCAGCTGAGGTATACCAATATTAGTAGGCAGCACATTAAAGCATAATGCATTAAATGGTGTTTTTTATAGTCACATTGGATTTGAACTCATTCAAGTTTATTTGAATTGTTTTATTTTGATTGTTTTATTTGTGATTTCATTTCAATTGTTATTAGTAAAGGGGTAATTGGAGGTCCATCAATCCCAATCTACACTATCCCTCGCAAGTGGTGGTGCGACAGGGGAATGGGGGGGGGGGGAATCTGATACCAAAATCTCAGTTTTGATGAAGAATGGCTATCGATTGGATCACACCCCTGTAACATAAGGGTTTCCTTTTTTTTGCACCTGTTTTTTGACAAATGGGAATTTATTATTTTGAGTCTGAACATAAGAGCTAACAAAAAGGTGGTGAGGACTGTGATTGTGAAGGTTTGAGAACCTGTTAAAAACATAATAAAAAAAGTACTTTATATGACCTTCAAAATCTGTGATGTGATGAGGGGTATTCTGACAATAAATGTGCAGAAGAAAGTAAAGAACATTTTAGTTTAGATTCAAGTTGCTCTGATATTTCCATTATGGCATATCTACTGTATAAAGTACCATACCTGTCGTGAGTATTCCTTTAATGAAATCCACTGGCTCCATGAAGAATTCTAACCGACACAGAGTAGAATATGTGTCTATATATTTCACACCACCGTGTGCATCTCTGCATGGCCAATACGTCCAATGCTAAACCAACAATGCCAATAACCCTGATCATAAGAGATACTCTGAATTGAATGTCACAATGCATTACCAAAGCAGTCTGACAACATCATCTTAAATCTATGCAGTATTGTGCACTGTATTTATCTTGAGAGCTAATCAACTCGGTTTGCTAGAATGATATTACGTTTATGAAAATTCAATTTTATGTGAGTGTGTTCAAGTCAATTTACCACCAAACATCCTGTTTGGGATTTGACATTCATTTTTATCTCTCGAATTATTTGGAGGCAATCGAGGCATACATTTAAAAAAAATCCCTATCTATGTTGGCTTTTGGTAAAGAGAATCTATGTGCTGTTGCCTTTAAATAATACAGTTAATTTTTTTTTTTGTATCTTTTTGATTTTTTAATAATGATAATTGCAGAAGGTAATTTTGTAATTTAAAATAATGTGCATGTAGGGGTATATCAAATTCACAACCTTGCACTAAATTCCATGGAAGCGTGTCAAATATGATGTTTATTTAATCCCATTTAAGTCCGATTCTTACTCCACATCGCAGCGTGATGCAATGCTGCGATGCTTTTAAAATATCGCAGCATCGCGCGATGAAATTAAGATGTACATGTAAATTTCATCGCGCTATATTGCGATGTTTTTAAAGCATGTAGGGTCTGCATCTCCTTTTAAGGTCATTCTGCCGACCTTGATTTTCCAAAAGCCAATCACAATTGTGCACGGCTGCGATACCACAGCGTGATGCTATAAAGCTGAACAAGATCCAACTTCATCACGGACCTTAATTTCCACCACACGATGAGAATTTTCACCGCCGAGCTCGTAAAAACCTAGCTCAGATTTCAGTTTTTATATATAGCATCGCATCCCGCTGCGATGTGGAGTAAGAATCGGACTTTAGAGTCTCAAAAAGTTTCCAGAAGAGAACAAGGCAACATTTCTTACTGTGAAATTCAGGAAAGGGAGGAAATATTGATCTTTTTGTCATCATTAGTCCCTGCAGATTGGTAATTTTCACAATTTTTGGCCCTTTTTAGGGTCACTTTAGGCACCCCAGGCATCATCCAAACTCAGCCAAAATCTAAGACTTGATCGCCAGGGTTTTAGCATAAAATCTGCTGTTAAATAATGTTTCCCCATAGAAGTCACATGTCAATAGTATTATTTACTTTTTCACATAAATTTATTTATTAGTAGTACATTCTGTGATATGTACAGTTGAAGTTCCCCTTAAAGATAAAACAATAGAAAAACAGAAAACCCAACATGTTTGTTTCAGTCGCTTCTTCCCAATCGATTTTACTGAAAAATTGTGCAATTTACTCACAGTGATGCACTGAATTTGTGTTGAATTTAGTACTGTTTGCATGATTGTAATACCCGATGGTGTTCTTAAATACCATGTGAAAAGGTATAAACCTGAAGTGCTTTAATTACTGTACAATTGAAAGAGTTTTGAGTAAACCCCAGGAATCCCTCAGGTTTATTTGCCAACTGCCGTAATACAAGATTTAATTCATATGATTGAAACATGTCGAACTCAGTTGAACTTGATTGCTTGACATATAAACTATGCATATAATAATACTATACATCTTATTTATACATCCATGCATGATGCTAGGGGATGTTCCGCCAATTAACCTCATTAACAATCCAACGGACTGATACACGCATTGACCATATATCACTGCAAAAATAAGTGTTTATATTTAAACACCATATTGTGTTTATTAGAGCAACACTTAATAAACACATAATTCATGTTAATGGTCTAACACTAATGTTAATGATTCTAACACTAATGTTCATAAATTAACACTTGGTGTTATATTACAAACACTAATGTTTGTAATATAACACCAAACATTAGTGTTAGACCATTAACATGAATTATGTGTTTATTAAGTGTTGCTCTAATAAACACAATATGGTGTTTAAATATAAACACTTGTTTTTGCAGTAGGCTCTGGAATTAAATAGCCATTCTCTTTGTTTTATCTCATTTGTGTTTGCCGCAAAATTAAAAGAGAACATAATATCTGATTTTGTGGAAAAAATCTATTTTTATGGAAACGTTGCAATATTGCTTTAAGAGTTAAAACAATAGAAAACAAGAGAACCTAACAAGCTTGTTTCAGTCGTTTCTCTCAAATTGATTTTCCTGACATCCGACTCATGTGCCTGATCCTCATAGCATGCGATCAATTCTGAGATGCAGCTGTATGTAGTCTTGTGATAGCTAATGTAGCAGCAGCTAGCCTGAGATCTAGCTTAGAGGGTTCTCTCCCATGACAATTCCCAATCCATACCAACATGGTACTATGTCTAGGATAGTTGTATTGTTGTTACACAGATATTTTCAATACGTGAAGATGATATAGTCGTAGATGATGAGGGAAAGACATAGGTTAATGGCTTAAGCTTCAAAGTAGACTACTTTGCAGTCCCTTTTTGATAAGCAATCTCTCCCCAGCTATGCTCTTCCATAAAACACAACACATCTCCAGTGACCCCCGGGCAGTGACCGCTCAGCTCAGCATTGTGGTTTTTGAATGGGAGTGGTTCTCATTCTGAACTTGTAATCAAGTCAATATTGAAATGTGAATTTCAAAAGGTGATAGAAATATTGCGGTTTTCGGATAGGAATGGTTCTCGTTCTGAACTTGGAATCTCGTTCTGAACTTGTAATCATTGTCAGATGAGTTAATATTGAAGTATGAAATTCAAACGTGGCTGTCAAAGTAGACTAGCTTCAAACTTGAAAATTATATAGAATATTGCAACTTCTTACGTAGTGGTAATAAAATGAGAATGATTTAAAATTAGTTATTACCAAAGTTGGAAAAATGTTATGCCACATATATCGGAGCCAAGCAGGAAGCTTGAAAAGAGGCTTGCTGATCACAAGTCCAAAGCCGCTGGCCCTAAATTGACTGTACAAGAACATGTCAAAGCCACACCAAATAAACAGGGATAATGTAAAAGTACTGGGGAAGGGAACAAAAGACTTCCCCAGGACTGCCAGGAGGGTCCTAGAAGCTATCCAGATCAAGAAACAAGGACCTTCATTGAACCGAGACACAAGATTGGAACTAGATCCTGTGTGGGATAACCTGATCAAACCCAGCAAGACTAGGGACAGGAATTTTGGTGACGTCACTATAGTGTGACGTCTGTCAGGTTGGTCTCTAGCCATTTCCAATTCTCGGATTTTTATACATTTTGTACCATCAGAAACCTCAGACTGCATAATGTGTTTGTGTGATAATCTTTCTTAGTTCTTACAGATTTTGGTGTTTGACTAAGACATTGTTCAATTTGCAGACAGAAATTATAACACATTCATAACCTCATGAAAAGATGTGATGTGTTAAATCCAATCGCAGGTAACAAATGGACGCAATTGCAGGTAAATAAAAAAGTATAATGACCACATTTGTGACGTGTTATGAGCCTGAACAATTTACGACGACATTTGGACATCGCATGATAGGTTATTCAATTTTTTTGCAGGGAAAATGAAAGATAAAGTTAAAATTGTATTTTGTTTTTAAATTTAAAAGAAGAAAATATGAAACACATGGAATTTTTAAAAAGTGAAAAGTGATGGTTGTGAATAAGGTTAATGACTTTGCATCAGTTTCAGGTATTGTGCAAAATCTAAATATTTTGCTTTGGAATCAAGGAATACCCTGGAGAGTGCAGCCCCGAAAGATATTCAGAGGTCCAAGCATAACAACTGATGCGCAGCCATTAACCTCTAGTCTAATTAGCGTATGGGGCTTTGTAATGCACACAATTAGGCATAACCCACAAATGCAATGTCCAAATTAACTGAAATTTTGGAAATAAGGTTTTTTCATGGATGTCTATTGAACCATATACCCTAAAACGAGGATGCTAAAATCACAAAAAGCACCTTTAATCAATGGTTTTCTTCCTTTTTTTTGTTACTCCCATCATACTATGAGCATGTAATATTGGAAACTTCATTCTTCATTATATCAGTTCTTTGCTTCTGCATTCTCCATTATAAGTTCCTTGCTTTCGACAAAAAAGATAATGCAAAACGCTTCTGCCACAGACAACTGACTATAGAACTGATACATATGCAGTAATAAGGCTAATTGCATTTATGCCCCTTGAGAAATCAACAACATTAAATTGCTCTTTAAAATGAAGTAGTTTCACAGTAAACCTGTATGGTGCTGTATAATGTGTGAAATTATGCGGTTAACAGCATTAAGGATTCAATTGTGAAATGCTCACTCTATGGTGCCAATTTTCCATAGATAGTTACATATTCACAATAACTTATTTCAAGTGGGAAATTGGCGCCTCTTGTGAAATTATCCGAATCAAATTGCTCGTAAAATTAAGAAGTAATGAGTATTTAGTATAATTTGCGTTGATGGAGCAGTAATTAAGTATACGCAAAGTAGTCATGTCAGATATTGAGGGATATATCGATTATTTCAGAACATGCAAGTTTTGCAAATAATTTGTGTGCATTCACATCTATACTATACATTTCAAATGAGTGCTCACGAATGTTCTAAATTTTTAGAAGGACCAATGGAATGGTACCAAATTTTCAAATGCCGTTTACTCAGAACAGCAATTTTGCGTATTCGGCTCTCTGCCGTGTTCATAACAATATGTTTGGAATGAGATTTCAAACTTTTTTAGAGTGAATCTTTTTTCAATTGGAAAGGATTTGTCCCTGATTCAGAAAAGCAAAAGATTGAAAAATAAATCAATCCTTTTGACTGAAAATTCAATCGAGAAAGATTTGCCACTAACTTTAATCACTAAAAGATTGCGAATCTGATTGAAAAATTACCCGACTGAATATACAGTCGAAAAAGACTTGTTCCTAATTTGTCCCCCCTGGTAAAGTTTGTTTGGCTTATATAAAGCAGCAAAAATAAGACTCATAACACTGTGTGTTGATATAGAATAGCGTGCAGTGCACACTGTTGGGTGCAGTGCTTACGCTAGATGTGTGTTGCATAATGCGTGACTATGTGAATTTACGCAAGCATAAGGTGGGACTTTATTGATGCGCGCAGTAACAAAAAACAAATAATTTCCGCCTTATATAAGCCATACAAACTTTAGATATTGCTATTATTTTTAACATTATTCATTCACTATTGAAAACTTGATTTTTCATCTTGCTGTTTCCTATGCCATTGCAACTACACATTATTTTGTTTAAGTCCCTTATGACAAATTAGCTCTCAGTTACACTTCAAGTTGGTTTAGCTCATAATCAACCACTACGCCAAAAAATAGACCCACATTAAGACTGAAGAGTGACATATGCCCTTGTAGGATATATATAGTTGATTTGTCTGGTGTATATTTTGCATATTAAAGAAAGTAGGCCAAGTATAGGACTTGAATTAATAATTTGTGATGCTTCTGGCAAGTTGTCATAAGATCAAATAGTTTTCAAATGTTACAAGGCCCCTATATAAGCACTCACAGGAGCGTGGTGTTTTCTTTTTCATCTTGTACACTATTGAAAAAAACACTGTGCTCCTTGCGATGGACTTAAAATTCTAGCGAGATAAATTTTCAGGAAAATAATGCTTTTTAAGTAGAAATTGTGATGATAAGCAACAACTCAACTCAAAATTGCATGACTAAGGACTCATTTTGTGTTATCACATGGCATATCATTGAATCAATCCATGTGATATTATCAAGATACAAATTGTTCCTGGGTGATTTATATTGTAGGCCTAATCCAATTTTCCAAAGTTTCATGGAGTAGATTAATGTTTGTACTTGACAATCATTATACAGGACTGCCTGGGAGGACTACTCAGTTCATTGTGGCAGTTTGAAGATTTTAGGTGCAAAATTTAATATAGGCAAAGCTACCTTGTGTTATTTTTGTTCACAGAGTGAACATTTCCCCCACTTGAACCCATATCTCATATGCACAGTTTATCCCTTACATACACTGTGTGTTAAATATCTATTGTAGCCCATCAACCTTGTGGTTAAGAGACTAGGAAATAATTCCTAATGTCTCATACCCAGGTTTGTATCCCTTTATCTAATCCTGCCCCATATGACAAGGACTTTTTAGCACATCTTATCTTGTATTGAGACAATGGCAGCCAGGACTATTTTTTTACCTTTTTTTCTAAGCATGTTTACTATTGGTTTGAGCCATCACATGATTATAATAGGCTTTACTGATTGGTGGGTAAGGTTAATGCTATTGTTTATTTTGTGATAAGGCTGAGCATATTACTGCATATATGAAAAATACACTGCTATTTTGATATGGGCGATTTACTCAATTCCTTCCAACTGACAACATTTAATTCCTGTTATCTACACAGTAATGTTTGCTTATCTTAATTGGATCCCTAATAATTATTGACCAAGGTTATTATCTGCATGGTATGATAGTGTAATTGATTTGAAAGTTTGTATTTCAATGAGTTTCTTGCTGGATGGAGCTCAAGTTATATAAGCCAGAGTCAGGATGTAGGTATCATTTATATGCCTCAAATCACTAATTTATTGTAAGATCAGTGCAGAGTAGGTTAGATATGAAAATGGAAAGTTAGAACAAATTACTATACACCTGATCCGTGAACTGTGTCTTTTTGAAAGACTCTTCTTGTTGGTATTGATATTGTCATTTTATGGAATTTTCATGTGAAAAATATTGTGCAAAGCAGAGCATAATACAGAAGTTGTTAAAATATTACTTACCAAAACTATCAGTGAAGTAGGCAGGATTTTTGGTGTGAGGGGGCAAAGCCAAATTTTCGTCCCCACTTAAACGCCAGATTTTAGTTCCCATTTAGCATTTAAGGTGCAAAGGCTCCATTTGTCAATTTTTTGTCCCATTTTTGGTCATTTTGAGGACATTTTGCTCTTTACCATCCCCATTTTGTCCGGGGGGGGGGGCTCTTTCCCCCATGGCTACACCACTGGAAACTATATAGTGAAGCACTGGGCAAAATTCCCAGTTGAGCAGCTGACATCTCCAACGCTATACTGGGACAGTTGCATGTGAAATTAAATGCATGGGAAAAAATGGCAATTGTAATCCTAAGGGAGGACCAACAGGGGTTACACATGACTATACGATGGTTCCCTGCACTTAAATGCACAGTGACGAAAAGCTGCAGGGAACCTATAAATTTCTCTTAAAGGAGTTGAACTTCTTCTTTTTTTAATTACACATTGTCTTCCTTTTATTTTATTTGTTTTCCTTGTCTTTTTAAAAATGTCAGTCAAGGTCTGCGCCCCTGAAGAAGTGCTCATGACCTACGTTTGGGCCGCGAGCCACAGTTTTGGAAGTTGTAGGTCCTCGGAACCATGAATAAAACAAACTGCAATAATTGTCAACGTTTCCAAATTCATAACAAAGGCATACACCTGGGGTCCATTTCACTAAACTTTACGAAGCTCTGTAAGTCTCAAAATCATACGTAACTTACGACGAGCCGTAAGTTCCATTTCACTAAACATACTTACCAATGGTACCCTTAGTAAATAATAGGGATTTACTACAGGAACTCTTCGTAAAGTTACGTATAGTATTGGGCATGCATAACTTTACGAACGGTTACATGAGTTATGAAGGGTTAAAAGCAGTGGCGGCGCCAGGAAATTTTTTTCGGGGGGGCATTAGGGGGGAAAAGTGAATTTCAGGGGGGCAAAATCAACAAAGTTTGCGCAAAATTACCGTAAAAAGTGGAAATTTTCGTAATTTTGGGTTTTTTCTGGGGGGGGGGCAACTGGGGGGGCAAGAATTCTGACTGGGGGGCATTTGCCCCCGTGGTGCCGCCACTGGTTAAAAGTTTAATGAAATGGACCCCTGATCACACTATAGAGCAACTGAAGGTACCCGGTAGCTACTTAGGATTGTGTTGTTATGTGCGACTGGAATTCCCAAAAAAAATACCCCAAAATGTACCAAACTTGACAACAACCAAACTAAAAATATGCTATTTTTTTTATTATTTCTGATCAAAATTATGGTAATTTGCCAAGTTCTACAAAGTGTTTGCCAATTTTACTACAAAATAATGCAGAATCTAATTTATATTCTGATAATTTACATATCCAGAGACAAGTCATCGAGAAAGGAAGGGTGGAAAATCAAGAATGATTACAAATAAAATGGATGTAAATTGCATAAGCAAATTTATCAGCAAAAATATATTAAGTTTGGCATAGTCAATGATGGAATATTATGTTTGTGTAAGGCAATGGATTTGTGTACTTATTATACACTTGCATATGTCAAGCATGCGAGTGAACAGACGTAGACATGTTTGGGTTTATACATAAAGGTATCTTCAAGAAGTTGCACACTATACAGTAATTTGAATTATATATCTGTACTCCTCAGATGTATGGTAAACACTGGCATATAAACAAAAGCTATTTTCTCTAAAATCTCCAAGGGGTGAGGGGGCTCAACTATGATAATAATAATAGTGTACAGATGCATTACTAGAAGTATTTGGTAAATGACAAAATATGTTTATAAATTTCATGCAAAAAGATGCACCACAAACAAGAAAATTATACACCAAATCCCCCCCCCCAAAAAAGAAAATAACACCTAAAATGCACAATTTTGGACTCACTTTTCTGATCTTTTTTGGACTCAAGTCTTCCCTTTGATCTTTAATTATTTCATTAGTACCATCATGCACTCTCAAAATACTGGCAATACTAGATTAGCAAAATGTGCCAATGTTTATTCCTAAGTAATTAGACATATTTGAAAGTCTGGACATTGTATAAAAGCTTTTGCTGGCAGGATATGCTAATTATCTATTATTTCTGATCAAATTATGATAGATTTGCCAAATTCTAGAAAGTATTTGCCAATTTTACTTAAAAAACAATACAGAATCCACTGCACTTTTTCCAATTTATATTCAGATAATTTATGTATCCAGAGACAAGACATCGAGAAAGGAAGGGTGGAAAATCAAAAATGATTACAAATAAGATGGATGTAAATTGCATAAGCAAATTCATCAGCAAAAATATATTAAGTTTGGCATAGTCAATGATGGAATATTATGTTTGTGTAAGGCAATGGATTTGTGTACTTATTATACACTTGCATATGTCAAGCATGCGAGTGAACAGACATGTTTGGGTTACATAAAGGTATCTTCAAGAAGTTGCACACTATACAGTAATTTGAATTATATATCTGTACTCCTCAGATGTATGGTAAACACTGGCATATAAACAAAAGCTATTTTCTCTAAAATCTCCAAGGGGTGAGGGGGCTCAACTATGATAATAATAATAGTGTACAGATGCATTACTAAAAGTATTTGGTAAATGACAAAATATGTTTATAAATTTCATGCAATTTGCAAAAAGATGCACCACAAACAAGAAAATTATACACCAAATCCCCCCCCCCAAAAAAAAAATAACACCTAAAATGCACAATTTTGGACTCAATTTTCTGATCTTTTTTGGACTCAAGTCTTCCCTTTAATTATTTCATTAGTACCATCATGCACTCTCAAAATACTGGCAATACTAGATTAGCAAAATGTGCCAATGTTTATTCCTAAGTAATTAGACATATTTGAAAGTCTGGACATTGTATAAAAGCTTTTGCTGGCAGGTTGTTTTCCTGACGCCACGGCTTGTTAAAAAGCTAATTAATTTGAAGGGGTTCTAGACTATATAGAGTTCAAGTACTTGCTTGATTGAATAGCATTTGCTGCAAATAACCTGGCACATTTTGTGATATATTTCTGTGGCATCACTCTAGAATGCCTAAATGGGCTATTCCAGTTGAAATCCACACTACCCCCTGTGGAAGATTTTGGAAATATCTTCCACAGTGGGAGTATGTTTTTCAAATGTAATTGGTCAGAGGTAATCATTTTGAAACCCATACTCCCCCTGTAATATGGCTTTACCTATATCTTCCACAACTGGAGTGAGTATTACAAATGGAAGTTACCCAATTGTCTATTCTATTCAAAATTTATACTCCCTCTTTGGCAGACTTTAGCTAAATCTTCCACAGGGGTAGTGTGGATTTTAAATGGAATAGCCCAATGCACGTAATTCTGTACTGTTTGAAACATATTTCACACTTATTCCATTTCATTTATTTCAGGCGACTTGACAAGCAACTTGTACACAGTTACTACTTTTGAGAGGTAGCCTATTCAGCAGCAGATAGGAATAGGATCTTGTCGATGATGTCCTTATTATACTTTGGTGATCCCACCAATCCGAAATTGGTCTTCTGTGGTCAGACTTTGTATATAATAGACTATTTCAAATCAAGATCAGAAGAGTGCAATGAGCAAGCGGTATTTATTCAGTAAGCTAGGAGGTCAAAATGGCGGAAAGAAATGTCATGAATCACAATACTCTTTTGGGTGAAAATACAGCTTATTTTTAGCTACAGCTTATTTTTAGCTAATGTCAACATGGATCATCAGGTATAATATTTTCCTACCATATCGAACTAACACCTCACCTATTTGGCACTGTACAGTCATGGAAAAAAATGTGCAAATGTTCCTCTTTTTTGGCAGTTTAGATTTTGGAGAAACTGACACTTCACAAAATAAACATTAATCTCTTACACAAGACGTACCCCACGCTTGACCAGTTGATCTTGTCTTTCATGTTACAAATTGGAAATCTACACTGCGCGTGATGCTGAATAGGTACCAATTTATATGTGAATGTTCGAGAAATTATTTCAATTCATGCTTTGACTTTAATCGGAATGAATCAATTTGAAATGGTCCCCATGGCTCAAAATACAGGGACAAAAGTGACCAAAGTGGCTGAAATTGCAAATTTGTGTGCACCTTATAATACACATTTGTCCAGGTAAAGTCATTTTATTATTGGGATAATTTGGAAATGTTGTCCCCGTGGTTTGGTGGCCCAGTATGCCCCTGCTTTCCCCCTCCCCCCCCATAATTTTACCAATTTTCAAATCCTGGTTTGCCCCTAAAATGTCATATAAATTTTTTCACAAATTTTCAAATGATGCGTTCCCAAATCACTTTTACTCTATGTCATCCAACTCATTTTGCTTGAGCACATCATAATTCTTCTCGTACATTGCACTCGACATGTTCAGTGTTCTGTAGACCGTATTTTATCATCACTCATTTGGTTCAGATGATGTTAGAAAACATCTGGATATTATTGAACAGTCATAGCACTGTGTCTTATAAGCTTAGAAATATTGCAATCTTGTATATTAAAGAAATATTTTGTGATTCTTACATCCTATATTTATGGTATGTTTCATGTAGATATCTACAAAAATAGTTTATTCCCAAAATATGGTGATCAATTTTTTAGCTCCAACACGATTTTCGGGAGTCATCCTAGCTAGAAAATAATTGGGTCAACCTTTTCGGGCTGTTGCTGCAAGGGGTGGCAAAATTTACATTTTCTTTAGATAATAAAATATGATATAGGAATTTGTTTACAGACAAGATAAATAATAAAATTATGTGAGGAACATGAATGGTTTAAATTAATGGCAGCTCAGTTCTGCTGGAATAAATCATTTCAAATGAATCAAAGAAGTCAAAAACAAATCAATTTTTCACATCTGCATCAGGCATCAGAATGCATTATACACATGGATTATACTTGTGATTTGAACATTAAATTATGTATTGAATAAACAGTGGGGCTAATAGTAGGGGGAATCAGTATTTAGGTGATGAATAATATAAATAGATTGCAAGTCAGACTATCACCTCCAAGGTAAAATATTTCATCAAGCAGGTGTTGTTACCATGGTAACATAAGTGAAGATGATAGTGCAGAGCGTATCTACTATCTTGTCTTGGGTTGCATAACTAAATTGACTTGGGGTTCTTGTGTTAATATCTTTTTGATGAACTCAAAATTAGATGGTGAATGTATCCCGAGTTTGGATGTTGACTCAACTTGCATTCACTTTTGAGTTGATTTGAAATTCCCCTGGACAAGGAACTTACTGCTAATTGTATTGTTGTAACCTGTATGAAACTTGGGGAGTTGATCCTGGCTGTGATGGTCAATTATGGAATGTCTAGGGTGTGCACTGCTAAGCTGCAAGTCCTTGAATTGTTATTTTTAGAGTTTATGAAATTTTATTAAAAAATTATATTTTTGAAGTAAACTTTATAAATCTAATGATGTACTTACCGTATTGTTCCTAATAAGCGCCCACAGGCTGTGACATTTCATGAAGGGTGGGCGTTTATTAGGGATCAATTTTTGTGTGTACATTTTTACTTTAAATGACCAAAATAACACCACTCATTCCAGTTTTAGACGTGTCTGTTTGCAGGAAGAATGGCTTATCATCATGAGAAATGGAATTTCTTATAATATCTAGTTAGACCTAATACTGCTCTAACATTCTTTTTATGTATATTTGTACTTAAATAATGGTAAATTTTATTGCTTTTTTAATTTTAATTTTGGAAAATTTTGGGGTGGGTGTTTAATAGAGTCTGGGCATTTATAAGGAACAATACAGTATAAAATTTGTCTTATATCGCGAATTAAAAAAAATACATTGATATCAGAAAGACATTTTGCATATTCTGAATGAAATTTGGTGTCTGATGTCATGTGCTCTCAGGTCCCACAAAAATAATGTGCAAACGTTAATATTGGTTTCCTTAAGAGTTAACATCATTGATCAATGTGCTAGTGCATCATCAATGTGCTAGTACATCAACTTATAATTACCATCCATGAGATATGATTATCACCATGAAAATGATGACTTATACAACAACAATAACAAACCATGCTTATATAGCACTTAACACCAAAGTCAACTGCAAGGTGTATCAGACGTATAGATAATAAGCATCAATTAAAAATTTTGTTCTCTACAATTTAAAGTCTTAAATTCAAAATAATATCCTTCACAGTGTATTTCTGGTCATATTGCCAATATAAGTTTTCTGTACACTACTGGTCATCTAAAGCATTTGATAACTTGAAATGCTCATTTCAATTGCCAATTATGACTAAGCTTTAAATTATTTATGGTCAAACTTGCATTTGCAGATGCTCTTATTAATACCCTCCTTGATTGGTTCAAAATTGGACACAATATTCATTTTGGCCAATCGGCAGGTAGTTCTCATGGCGTTAAGCTGTTTGGGGTCTGACCTGTTTAGGAAATTGTCCATACATTGGATGTAACAATTGCAGTGTTTAGTGTCAAGTGTGTGGATCATATGACATTGCTGGTGTAAAAAGAGATTCAAGTATGCCTGCTAATGACATCAATTGCACTATTCATTTAAAATCCACACTACCCCTGTGGAAGATTTTGGAAATATCTTCCACAGGGGGAGTATGAATTTCAAATGGAATGAACACATTTAGGCAGCTCCATTTGAATTTCATACACCCTCTGAGAAAGATTCAACTGAATCTTTCACAGAGAGAGGTAATTTCAAATGGAGCTGCCTAATGTTCATTCCATTTGAAATTATCTCCCCTATGGAATATATTTCCAAAATCTTCCACAGCTAGGGGTAGTGTAGATTTAAGTGGAATAGCCTTTTGCTAGGTGTCAAGTATAAATGGCAAGGTTATTCGATTGGCAACACTAATTATACTATCGGTTATGAATAGGTGTTTTTCTACATTTTATATATAGCTTATTTGTTTGTGTGTTCATGTTTATGAATTGTTAATTCCATATGATGTATCTATATAAATAAAAGGAAGTCGCTGAATCTTGTCCAGAAGCAGGCTCCGAGATGCTTTCACTTTCAGCTCTGATTTATTCGTACATTGATCGGGTACATATCGCCATTAAACCATCTGGCGTTCATTTTGCAAAACTATTCAATCACTATGGAAATAACACAAAAAATGGCTGGTTGCTAGGCCGTTGAGGTCAATAACCTTATGGGTCAGGTCATGACAGCAAACGCGTCAAATGCAAGCTGTGTCCAACACGCGCGGTAAGTGGCAAGTCACGCACCTGCGGCGTCTGCGGCACCATGGTTTCACGCGCATTGCGGTAGCATGGTATGGGCGCACTTAATGTTGGCTTACGCATGGCGTGAGGCCTACGTATGTGTCACGTGACCCCAGGCGTGACTGACTGCTCTCTGAGACAGTGGAGGATCCAGGAATTTGGGAAAGGTGGGAGGGGCACACTCGAAGTTTTTGCCGCCACCTTTTTGAATGGCCACGATGCACCATTGTGTCGCGCGCCGTGCAGCTGGCTGTGTCCCCTCAGAATTGGAAACTTGGTCAAAGCAAAGGCCTTGAAGCCATTTCGGGGATCATTGTGTAAGCTGATGAAAAAGGCGGGGGGGTCATTGGGTGACAGATTTGCAAAAAAATCCACTTTTCAGAGGAATGTTAAAATGTAGCCAACAGAGTCGTTCAACTGTTCAGTAGGCCTATTGCCCGAAAAGGTTAAATGTTAGGGGGTGGGTGAGCCCACTTTAGTGGAACTTGAAAGTCCACATTTTGGAAATTCTGCGGCTCCCGCAAATAAATCCTGGCTATAATGTAGGCCTAGCTATTAACAACACAGGCTCGCTTAAAATGTTTTGCTGCAATTTTAAACATGTTGCTTACATGTTTTATACCGTTATAACCCGAAATTGAAACGCTTTCTAGCAACCTCTTCTAACATTAATGTTTTATGTTAGTTGGGATAAAGTTAAAATCAACCATTTTGTCACGAGCTGTTTCAAAAAGAAATCTGAGGATTGAGTGAGTAACAACATTATCACAGGTCTGGATATTCACTTAAAGTTTAGCTTCTTTAATATGACAGGAGCTATAACGTATGATTATCAAGCTAACATGATCATTGCTATACATGTATACTGGATGAATAATCTACACCAAGACACCATGATCATCATCACCGTTTACCATGTTTACTAACCACTCCCGTTTACTAACGCTCCCGTTTACTCAACTAGCGGGGACCAGCAGCGGCAGCTTGGTCTCCCCTAATATATAAATAAAAGGAAGGTTGCCTATCTTGTGCGCGAGTGTTCTCCGAATTGCCTAGACTTTCGGCTTTGATTTAGTGGTATATTGATCGGGTATATATTGCCATTTTTCCATCGGACATTCGTTTTTGCAAAAATTGATGGTAACTAAGAGAATAACATAAAAAACTGTCGTGTTGCTATGCAAAATCGCATGCAGTGGCATTGTGGGTAATAAGGACAGTGTGAACCGCGTAATAATACTTCCATTAAAAACCATACGCAGAGCAACATTGCCCTGTTTTCTGCCAACTGCGAGGTGGCCAAGAAATGATTCAGGCTATCTAGATGCACAACATCGCGTACTTTAAGAATGATCTTACGAGCTTTTAAGCCCCTCACGAGAGCTACACGCACCCCATTTTCCGCCACTGCACGAAGTTGGCAGCCAAGAGATTAAGGCTACGTCGGCGTGAATTTTATTATTTATTCTAGGCCTATGAATCGTCGTTTAGTTTTACAGCCAAATTCATACGGGAGATTGAGGAATATACAGAGCGCATTGCACTTTATTTGGTTGAAAACTGTCAAGACCAAGAATTGGCCTCAAAATCAGTGAAAATATGGTTAAAACCGGGGTTTTTCCCGGGATTTTTTGTTGTCAAAACTCAGTGGTATACCGTAACTAACTGGCAGCAGCGAGTTAGGCCTATGAATCGTCGTTTAGTTTTACAGCCAAATTCATACGGGAGATTGAGGAATATACAGGGAACGCATTGCACTTTATTTGGTTGAAAACTGTCAAGACCAAGAATTGGCCTCAAAATCAGTGAAAATATGGTTAAACCCGGGGTTTTTCCCGGGATTTTTTGTTGTCAAAACTCAGTGGTAGCGGGCACCGTAACTAACTGGCAGCAGCGAGTTGGCGTTAGTACGTCGGCGTACTGAGCAATGTGACGCGAACGTACGGGGTGCATAATATGTACAGACCAACTTTCCGTGCCAGAGAAATAGAAAACAAAAGAAAGGAAGACAAAACTGAAAAGGTAGGCCTATGGATGGGTCGGGTTGTGGATTATATGCATGATACTGGATTCGGTTGAGAGATTACCCGCCAAGATGATACAAAATCGTGAGGATACGAGAGGAAAGAAGGAAGCTAAAAAAAAGCCAAAACTAAAAGGAGAAATGTAAGAAATGGTAGATTTATAAAATAATGCATGGGAGCAGGGCTCAATAAATGAATAACATGGAAGCGGAAATCACAAGCTAAGCAGCATGGGAACAAAATAGACCTATGCAAAAGAAACTGAAGAGAAAGAAAGGAGCTAAATGAATTTAAAAAAAAAAAAAAAAAGAAGAAGACAAAAAAGTATGCAGGTAGGCCTATTATACGGGTTATGGTTACAGTAACTAAAATGAAACGGGAGCAAACTAAAGAGGGAAAGAAAGAAACTAATCAGGAAAATTAAGGGGAAAAAAGAAGTTAAAATTAGAAACTAATCAGGAAAAATAAGAAAAATAAATAACAACTGAATGAAACGGGAAATCACAAGCTAAGCAGCTAATAAAAATGAAGCTATAAAGGGAAACGTATAAGAAAGGATAGATTTAGAAAATAATGGGAATGGGGTTAGGCCTAGATAGATAAATAACATGGAAACGGAAAATCACAAGCTAAATAGCATTTTGTTTTAATTGAAACAAACTAGGCCCGTGCAGAAGAAACTGAAAAGAAAATGGAAATGCAAGAAGGGACGGGTTTAGAAAAATAAACTTTACCTTTCAATGATTCTACCTTTTCAGTAATTCCTCCTGTTTTAGTGATCGCTCCCATTTACTCCTCTAGCGGGGACCCGCGCGAAGCGCGGGTATCCCGCTAGTAGTAAAATATTGGAGAGTTACTGAGACATTAAACTCAAACATTATTAGTCATGTTATCTACTGAAGATAGCAATATAAAAGATCCTATTACTGTTATTTTTGTGTTAGACTTTTAATTATTTAGCAAAGAAAGTAGCTCAAACACAAAGTTTTTATTTTATCCCCTGCTATCTACTGAAGATAGCAATATCATTTAACTGATGTTAGCTTTTGTGTTAGACTTGAACTCTTTAAGGAGGAAAGAAACATTGTTTATTCCTTGCTCTCTACTGAAGATAGCAATATCATATAACTAAATGTTTTTGAATAGCATTTTTGTGTCAGACCTTTAGTTATTTTAGGTGAGAAAGTAAATTAAACATTTGGATTGATTTGTTACCTGCTTTCTACTGAAGATAGCAGTATTGTATTTCATTTTTAGTAAAATTATGTTTTCGTATTAGACTTGCTTTTAAATTATGAAGAGAATTAAAACCTCAAGCATTAAGTTTTAAATTATTATTTGCTATCTACTGAAGATAGCACTTTGCTATCTTCTGAAGATATCAATTTTGTGTTAGTCAAATAGTGTTTTTTCATTATTATTTTGTATAGAATTTGTTGTATTATATAGCAAAGCATTTACTGGAACCAGTTTATTATTGCTATTAGAGAGGGTTGTATTTTTTTTAATTGACTGGTTGTTATTTGTGTCTGTCCTTTTTTCAGTGTGTATAGAAACTTATGTATAAGTGGGAGCATGTGTGGCCGAGTGGATAAGGCGCCCGACTCATAATCCATAGGTTGCGAGTTCGAGCCCCGCTCGTGCTAACGTGTTGTGTCCTTGGGCAAGGCACTTATCCTCATTGCCTACTGGGGGATGGGGTTGGGTTGGATTGGATGTTTGTATAGTTGTTTGTTTCAATGTTGCAATATTGGTGCTGATTAAGCTGCTGCCTGCAAATTGCATTGTGTCTGTTTAGTTGTGTTTAATGTACATTTCTAGCAATTTGACCTGCGGGTCACCATTAGAGTTTGAAATAAAACCTTCCTTTCCTTATGTCCTTTGCTGTTAGCTTGTATTCACACTGTTTGGCTATATTAAATTGATAAAGTGTATGGTGCTGACACATCTTACTGGCAACATTTCACATTATTTTCTAAATATAGTACTGTGGTGTGTGTTTGAAAGGAATTTTCAGCACCAAGTATGCATAAAAGGTAAAAGATTTTATAATGTGTTTTTTTAACTGCAGAGTGCATCAACTGTGTTGTAGTATCTTCTATAGAGGCCTTGCATTCTTTTATCGATAGGCTCCAAACAAAGGATTTGAACCGGTGTCCTTCACCGTAGTTATGGCGGAGTGCAGTCCATTCAATCAAATGTTGTCATCAACCTATTCGATCGTAGTGCAGGGTTATATGAGCGAGACGAACTGTCACGGTAGATTGCAATCATGCTTTTGTTGAATGCATTTGAGTAGTCCGCCATATTTACGGGATGATACGTCACATGCAAGGCCTCTATATAGGCATATACGTCTAGCCCTTTTCTATTCACAGATTATCCATTGTATTTCTTTTGTTTAAGGTTCGCTACCCCAACCATTACCTAGAGTAATGGAGGTGGCTAGCTGCCCAGAGACCATTATCAACACAATAGCTCAAGATAACGGTCTCGGGCTGCGAGCTAAACAAAAGGAATACCATGGACATTCTAGAAACACTATGGAAAGGATCACAGCATACATGTAGAATTTGAGTTCGTTACTAGTCTCAGGTAGACTTACAAAACAAATGCATTTACAGCTCAATTTAAATGCAAATGTTACATGGCAAGAGAAAATTATAGAGGGCTACTGCAGTCTGTGTAACATTAACAGTAATATTTTATATAACACCACTGGTGCTCAATTAATAAACATAGTTAAATTTATGCAAATTACAATATAATTAGCATAACGAGGTAATACTCATAAATGAAAAGTAATCGTTTCGTTGAATGTATACTCAGTACATGTATGTAAACTTGCCATTAGTTTCTAGAAGGGAATCTGTCTTTATCCTTGCCCAACCCAAAAACGCTGTTAGTTGGTTTGAGGTTTCGACCCCTATCGGGGTCTCGACCTCAAACCAACTAACATCTCACCAGTCATGAACAACACGCCCATTATTTCTGATAATGGTCTGTTTCTCACCCTTTATCTACTACATACATATGACAGTTTTGATGTTATGTATTTGTTGTGTCTGGAAACATGTCATCCTACTCTAAAACATCAGGTGCAAGGAAACATTGGTTGTTATTTTACATAACATTATGTTGTGCTATCTTCTGTAGATAGCATGTGTCTAAAGATCTACTCTAATAAGTATAGTGCTATCTTCAATCTACTGTAGATAGCATCTGTTTCTATATCATTGTCTTCAGAAATGTCCTAAGTATTGTGCAAACAAAAAAAATGTTGATATTTAGCCTACATATGTGATGCAATCAATCAAAATGAGTTGGATGTTGGAAAATATTGATTTTGAGATATAATCAATAATAGTATTCAACTTCCTTTGTATTTTATTGTTCTGAGCAACACTAAAATGGCCATAACTCTGGAACCAAAAGTCCAATTATGATATGGTTTTCAGCAAAATAAAGCTCTGCGAATGGCTCATATAATGACATTTTTATTTTGATCGACATCAGTGATCGCATCACATATTAGTAGGAGCTATATATACTGCAGATATTTATCTGTTAATTCTAGTTTCATATCTTCAAAGAACTATTCTAATATGAACATGATGAAATAACGATGCAAACTAAAGTTGATATTTTTACTGCACAAGATGGATATGTGCACATTTCAAGTGCAAAAATGCTGATCAATCTGAATTTGCAAGAGCTGTTTACTTTTTTCCAGTAGAATGTCTGTCAATGATGATTGATGACAATCTAAAAATACTGTAATTTTTTTAAACCTTACATTTTTTAAATCCCTACATGATTACCGTATTTCCCCAGGGGGGGTGTTTATTCAAGGTCAATTTTCCCATAATTCCCATTAAAATCATTAGGTAAACTTAAAAAACTCACGCTAAAATGGCGAACTATGAACTAGAAACACTGACTTCTGGTTCACTTCGGGTTTCCAATCCAGATTTTTGCCAAAAAGTGACGCTATTATCGACCATGTGGGCAACTTGGTAAGCTTACTACACAAGATAGCATGGAAATATCAGCATTTTTGAAACATCTTGGTTGAAAAAAGTGGTGGGGGCGTTTATTTGAGGGGGGGCGACTATTTGACTAAATACGGTATAGATTATCAAGCATAGATAATATAAACCTTGGCAGATATAGTATCAACATAGGCAAGTAATATCAACATTTATTATCAACAAGATATTTATTCTGCCCCAGAGTATGCATTATCTACAATGTTATCTATTTTGGCAGATAATGTATTTTTTTTACTTTGGGGCAATGGGCTATTCCATTTAAAATCCACACTACCCCTGTGGAAGATTTTGGAAATATCTTCCACAGAGGGAGTATGAATTTTAAATGTAATGAATGTATTAGCAGCTCCATTTGAATTTCATACACCCTCTGAGAAAGATTCAACCTGAATCTTCCACTGAAGGAGGGTGTGTTTCAAACGGAGCTACTGATGTGTTCAGTCCATTTGAAATTCATATTCCCCCTGTGGAAGATATTTCAAAAATCTTCCACAGGGATTTTAAATGGAATAGCCCATTAGACCTTTTGACTTACATGAAATTCCATAACAACAGAGACACTTAAGCCTAGAGCTTATAGTGTTATTTATAATTCATGACATTCCAGGTAATTTTCTTTTTCTTTTGAGTTTATGGCTTGATGAAACCATCAATTTTGTTTAAAAATAACCAAAACCAATAAGTGCTTACAAGAATAACTTGGTCAATCCACTCAAGCCAAATTAAACCAGTGGCCGGCCGAAGGCACATACTCCTAGGACTGAAATAGATTTTTACCCTTTCGCAGCCCCTTCAGATATGCAAGCTTGGTTTGTCGTCCCCCATAGTGAGCCTCTGTAGTCCCCGAGGTGCTTTGTGTTTCCTTTTTTTTTATTATTCAAGGCTGAATAATCGGACAACAGATTGATCAAGTCACAAAAAAAACAGCCCATGTTATATATAGCAAATAGATAGAAATGATGCATGTTCAGGAAGAGTAAAATGGATAAGATCAAGGACATTTTCGTCTTCCGGTTTTTTTTAAATTCAAGGCTAACTAAATCTTCCTGGACAAAATTCAAAAGTGTGTGATAAATAGATTGCAAGATGCATGCTCAGAAAGAGTTGGATGGACAAGATCAAGGACATTTTATTATATTTTTAAATTCAAGGATGAATAAAACAAAATGCATCTCCAGTAAGAGTTAGATTGACAAAATCAAGGACCCTGTATTTTATTTATTTTTTAAATTCAAGGCTGAAGAAGTGTTCTTTGAAAACAATTTGAGGAGGAAAAACCTTGTAATGTATGATAAATGAATAACAAGATGCATGTTCAGTAAAGAGTTATCTTGACAAGATCAATGCCACTCATGGGTACTTTGCAAACACATTATTTATTCCCAGCACATTGTTGAAAGATATTTCAGGAATATATGTGTCTGTATCTATGCCCTAAATTAAAGGCATATGTGTGTATCTATGCCTGGTATAAATAGAATGCATGCTGGAAGCTAGTATCAGAGACAGGTGGATATCTTATTGTGACTTTCCATCAGGGGCTCAGAGGATTGCAGAAACATACATTAGGCGAGGAAAAAAAGCCGTTTTTCCGGCAGATGGACTTTTCAAGTAGGGTTGGTCGGTTATGATTTTTTTTTTCTGGAGGTTCAAATGACTTTAAAATATCACCGAAAGCTTGAAAAACGTTTTGAATTTTTTTGGTCAAAATCAATAAATTGTGTCCCAAAAAGACTGAATTTACATGATTTTAGCAAAAAGTAAAAGTATTTCTTCTATATAATTGTTATAGTTGAGGTGAAGAGGTACTTTGATCTTGGCTTATTGGGATGGGTCACAGTACAGTGAATACTGTACCAAAAGCTGATGTGTGATGTCATATGTGACACGATCAAGGGAAATGAGTCGGATGTCGCTAATATTGATTGTGAGATATTGGCAAAGAAAATTCTTTTGTTTTATATTGTTTTCAGCGATTGATAAATTGACGTAACTTCACAAAGAAAAGTCGTATCAACATGGGGTTTCCAGTTTCTGGAAGCTCTAAATGTCTTTAGAAACATGTGTAAAACCAGGGCCGACATGTGACTCATTCCCCTTGATTATGTCACATATATATAAAATAAAACTGTCAATGACATAGCATCATTTTTTGTGTGGAACAACTTGTTGTGCCGCCTCATTGTTGTTCCACTTAAAATAATGCTTTCTCCCATGTTATATCAGGCAACAGAGACATGGCAGGATCTCAAAACAATACTGTTATTCTCTGAATAAAACAAAATAAAACTGTCAATGACATTATTTATCAAAATAAACAGAAGGCAGCAAAAGGTGTATAATGTTTGTGCCTGAACACTTCATCTCATCCTATTTGGGCTATTCCATTTAAAATTCACATTCCACCTGTGGAAGATTTTGGAAATATCTTCCACAGGGGGAGTATGAATTTCAAATGGAATTAACAAGCAGTTCCATTTGAAACTCACCCTCCCTCAAGTAGCCTTTCAACAAGGCTCTGCCTGGACCACCGTAGTGGGGCGCCACCTATAATATTCCACTCGGCTGACCTTGGGCTGCTGTCGCTGTCAGCAAGCCGCCGCTCTGTCGCGCCAGGCGCTCAGCTCAGCTTCGCCGCTCGCCCCCAGGATCGCGAGGTCTTTGACAAAGACTATCCCTCAAGGGACGATTCAGGTTGAATCTTTCTCAGAGGATGTATGAAATTCAAATGAAGCTGCCGAATGTGCTCATTCCATTTGAAATTCATACTCCCCATGTGGCAGATATTTCCAAAATCTTCCACAGGGGGAGTGTGGATTTTAAATGGAATAGCCCATTTCATGTCAACTTGAAAGCGAACAAAGGCTATAATATAAGTCAGTGAATAAGTCCCATCACTTATCTTCAAAATTCACTCTGCTGGGCTTTGTAGGTTGAAATGTCAGTTCAGTGTTGCCAGCACTGCAGCTTAGCCACTGAATTGGGCTACTTTATTGAATAAGTCTTAACATGGTATCCTCAAAATTCACTCTGCTGGGCTTTGTAGGTTGAAATGTCAGTTCCGTGTTGCCAGCACTACATCTTAGCCACTGAATTGGGCTACTTTATTGAATAAGTCCCATCACTTATCTTCAACATTCATCTGTTGGGCTTTGTAGGTTGAAATGTCAGTTCAGTGTTGTCGGCACTGCAGCTTAGCCACTGAATTGGGCTACTTTACTTGAATAAGTCTTAACATGGTATCCTGCTGGGCTTTGTAGGTTGAAATGTCAGTTCAGTGTTGCCAGCACTGCAGGCTAGCCATCAAATTGGGCTACTTTACTTGAATAAGTCACATCATTGTATCCTCAAAATTCACCCTGTTGGGCTTTGTAAGGTTGAAATGTCAGTGCAGTGTTGCCAGCACTGTAGCCTAGCCACCAAATTGGGCTACTTTGCTTGAATAAGTCCCATCATTTATTCTCAACATTCACTCTTCTGGGCTTTGTAGGTTGAAATGTCAGTTTAGACTTAAATGTTGTCACTAATTTGGGCTACTTAAAGATAACTTGCAGCAACTCAGAAATTTGTGCTGTTACTTACTAGGGCAGTAATTTTTACTTCACATAGCCATTTTTAGTATATTTAAACTTGAGTAAGTTTTATTGATTGATCACTATGTAGGCCTACTAGAGTTTATTCATTCAAGGGTTTGTATGCCCAATGGGGCAATTTCATTTGCTAAGTAAAAAAAAAAAAAAAAAAAGCGCAGTGATTTATAGTGCGCTACGCACAGGCACAACGCCTTGACGTTGATCCACAAGCCTCAGCACACTTTACAGGTTGTCGCTGACCACTATGGCCCACATCATTCCATAAACCATTAAACAACAAATCAGGGACTTTGCTGCTTCAAGAGCGCACACCCTAGACAAACCACAAATAACCATCGCAACCAGGATCAGCTCCCCGAGTTTCGTACGGGTTACAACGAGACAAATTAGCAGTGAGTTCCTTGTCCAGGGGAATTTCAAGCTAACTCAATTTTTCCACGAGAGCATATTAGACACCACCAGGGTTCGAATCCGCAACCTCTCGCACCATAGTCGAACGCCTTATCGATTGAGCTAACTTGACTGCTCAAGTAAAAGTAAGTAAAACTGCCTGATGTTTTGTGACATGTTGAAATTGGGCTGCTAGAGAGAGTCATTTTATAATGGTAGACTGGCCATGCCTTGGTGCTGACGAATTTGGGCAACACTGTCAGTTGTAAGATTTGTAAATCTAAACAACATGACAGTCAGAATGTCTGACAATGGAGAAATAAATATGACATTGAATATTTTGATTTAAGTTTGAATAGCAAATGAAATGTAATTTATGGGTTTCTCTTACTTGCTGTCTACTGAAGATAGCAAACATGATAACTTGCTTTCTACTGAAGGTAGGAAACATTTTTTATGTTGATAGCAAACATACCATTGATGATATACTTGCTATCTACTGAAGATGGCAAACATGCCATTAATGATAACACACATACAGTTAATGATAACTTGCTGTCTACTGAAGATAGCACACATACAGTTAATGATAACTTGCTATCTACTGAAGATAGCAAACATACAGTTAATGATAACTTGCTGTCTACTGAAGATAGCAAACATGCCATTAATGATAACTTGCTGTCTACTGAAGATAGCAAACATACAGTTAATGATAACTTACTTTCTACTGAAGGTAGCAAACATTTTTATATTGATAACAATTCAGTAGTGTGTGTTTCAGTTGGCAATTTTTATTTGAATTTCATCAAAGAACAAGATTATTTTCAAAGGTCAGTTTGACCAATCCATGTAGAATTTATACTGGCTTTTCATTTTGCATGGATCAGAACAGCTCAGGCTGCCAATTCAACTTTGCACTGCTAATATTTTATCAACCCATGTTGTCAATCTGATTAGGGCCGGATTTACCATTGGGCCAGATGGGGCCCGCCCCAAAATTGCCCTGTACATCTTCCTTTTTAGCCCCGAAAAACAAATTTTGGGCCAAAATAGGATTAAATAGCCAAATTTGGCATGCTACGTGCACACCGGCCCTTCAAATCCCGCTTCAAATAGCATAACTCACCTTCATTGTGGACTAAAATAGTCTGAGATTTATTTTTTTGCAAACTTGTGCGCAGATGCCATGGTTGAATCAAAACAAAATACTTTCATCTCCCTCTAAAACTTAATTCATCCACCGCCACTGTCAATCTTATATGTAAACTAAAACTTGGCCACCTTCCTCATGGTGAGTTTGGGGGCCTCCAAATTTTGGCCTGCCCCAGGGCCCCCAGAAAGGTAAATCCGGTTCTGAATCTGATAAGAGAACATCATCAGATACATCCTCTCCGATAAGGCATGATGCGGGGCATGATGTGTATTAATTAGGTTTGTCTGTTTGTTTGTCTGTTTTTGTTTACTTTTATTTATCGGCTCAGCATCCCAAGTGTATCTTCTCCTCTTTGGATATTATTCACTCATCTTTTAGATATAATCACATCCACAGTATCCCATCATGCATTGCAGTGTATCTGCTTTGCCCCATAGCAAATATATACAAAAATAAGTAAGAGCCGCTTAAACAGGGTTTGGTTTTTGCCGGCAAAAACCTGTTTTTGCCAGCAAAGTGGCAAAACTGGCAAAACCTGTTTTTGCTAGTTTTTGCCCGGTTTAAACCGCAAAAATGGCAGAAACTGGCAAAAACTCACATATAGTCACTCAAATATTAAAAAAGTAACACAGAAAGCTCATAAACAGTAACACACAACTTTAAATGAATCATTCAACATATTTTTTGTCTCATGAAGTCCTTAAAATGAAAAAGTTTTGAATTTGGTATACGCCACATTTCGGTTAAATGCATTTGAGCAATGAAAACACATGAATTTAATTTCTTAATATGTTACTCATAATTACAAAATCTGGTCTTGTAACACTCAGGAAATTATTTTTGAACTTAATAATTTGTTTTGAGATGAAAAACTGAATTATAAATCACTTTTTAGTTTTTGCCATTTTGCCGGCAAAAACTGTTTTTGCCAAGCGGTTAAAACCGTGGTTAAAACCGCGGGTTTTTCCACCTGCGGCAAAAACCTGCGAACCCTGCGCTTAAAGCCATATTATAACATTTGCTGAGGAAGATGCCCTCACTGAATTTTTTTAATTTCTTTTTTACACGATTAAATTGTACTTTATTAAACCAATATACCCTGCAAAAATAAGACTCTAGATGTTGTAGTTTTGTCAAAACCGAGATTTTGAATAAACATGAACTGTACAGTACGTACACGGCGTATGGGACGGTGATATACACAACAAAGGGTCGTACCACAACATGACCAAAGGAGTGGTACATATTGGCGACATACATGTGCGCTGGTAGTAAATTCCAATTTTTTTGCTTTGCCGTAGTTGTTCGCTCAAAATAAAAGGGGATATATCTGACAGTAAAAGTTAACATTTTATGGCAAAGAAATGCTAATCTTTTTTGTTTGAAAATGTTATAATATGGCTTTAAATATTGATAGCTATGGATAAAGGTACACTACTTTAGGGGTGATATTCTTTCAAACAAAATTCTGAGCACCTCTGACTTCAGAGAGTGATTACAAATTGAAGTGAGGGATTTCGTGTATACACTTTCTATGTCATGTGTAGTTCTATTATGGTACCGCAAAGCATAATGGGATAAGCCTTTCATCTGCTATGAGACACATCCTTGACTTCAACATGCCTATCTCAGAAAGGAATTGTCATAAGTAGAAGGGTCAGATTCCATTTGCTGCACATGACACAAAAACTGCTGGGAATGAAATGCAATTATTTCCAATACAAGTGAAATGTACAACATTTTTTAAATATTTGAACACTTGTTTTTATAATTACATTTAAATATCACCATGTGAGCAGTTCAAATATGCAAATTATTTTGCACGTGGTTTACTGGTAAAACAATAAAATATATTTCTCTATTTATGCTGCTTCTATAAAAAAAATTCAATATTAATAATCAATCAATAGATGCAATCAATGATAGCACTTGCATTCATCCTGGATGACCTGCACTTACTACACAATAATCACGATTTGTAGAAATGTCAGTAAGCACAGTGCGCTGCACGAGCCAGTATAATATATATACACCCAGCTGTAAAACTGCACCACATTATTATCAAACACATAGCAAGTAAACAGCGTAGGTATGGCTGCTAATTTTTACCACTAAATGCAGGACCATTATGAGATAAACGACACTAATAAAATGGCACAATGCTTAATTTAGATGCACTTGTAAATTATGTGTGGGCTCTGTGCAATCGATCTCTGAGTCTTGGAGGATGATAAATAAACATTGAAGGGCTGTGTGTGTTATTTGGAGGCAGATATAAAGGTATGTGGCTGTAGTAATTGTAGTAGTATACTTGTTGGATTAGCAGTAGTTGCACCGGGATTTTTTTCCAGAGGGATTTGCAAAAATGTAAAAATTTGCCTAAAATATGGCATATTTTGCTCGGGGCCAGGGCAAAGTCCATGTTTGGGAATAATTCACACATGCCCCTGTCCATGCTGCTGCCAATGAGAAGTAGCTATAGCAACTAAGGTATTGGGACTACCTATGTTTTGTAGGACACATTCATATATTGCTGTATTTTTGTTCTTCTGTGTTAAAAACAATTCATATACTCTTAGATAGCGAGAACCAATCAGAGCAAACACCAGAAATGCATTAACATTATTGTGTATAATGCAAGGGCGCATACTGTGCACAGTGCTTTAGCACGCATTCATTTTTCTTGCAAGTTAATGATTATATTATATATTTGAAACACATAGTGAATACACTCTTGGGGCACAGTGACCATGTCCAAGTTCACGCTGAACTGGTGAACCAAATCTAAATCACTCTTAATTAAAAGTGGACATATCAGTTGTGATGCTAAAGTCCATGTTGATGATGCTAGTGATGACTGTGTTCAAGTATCTTAGAGAAAGAATATACGACAATATGAACGTGTCACTTAAGCAAACAATTAACGATAACTTGTTGTTTCCTGAAAATAGCAAACATAGCATTGATAACTTGCTGTCTACTGAAGATAGCAAACATACTGTTGATAACTTGCTGTCTACTGAAGATATCAAACATATATACTGTTGGTAAACTTGCTGAAGATAGCAAACATGGTTAATGGTAACTTGCTATCTGCTGAAGATAGCAAATGTATGGATCATGATAACATACAGCTATTATATGGTAAATGGTAACTCCTATCTACTGAATCTACTGATATGGTTAATAGTAACTTGCTATTTACTGAGGATAGCAAACATACAGTTAATGATAACTTACTATCTACTGAAGTTGAAAAGTGAACATACGGATTATGATAAGTTGCTATCTACTGAAGATAGCAAACAGAAGGTTAATGATAGCTTGCTCTCTACTGAAGGTAGCAAAGATACCATTGATGATATCTTCCTATCTACTGAAATGGCAAACATGCCATTGATGATATCTTGCTATTGCCGGAAGATGGCAAACATCCTGGTTAATGATAACTTGCTATCTACTGCAGATAGTGAACATGCAGATTATGATAACTTGTTATCTACTGAACATAGTGAACATATGGATTATGATAACTTGCTATCTATTGAATATAGCAAACATAAGGTCAATGATAAATTGCTATCTACTGAAGATAGCAAATGTATGGTTAATGATAACTTGCTATCTACTGAAGACAGTGAATATACAGTTAATGATAACTTGCTATCTACTGAAGATAGCAAACAATGTTAATGAAAAAGTGGGTAAAATATGGTTAATGATAATTTGTTGGTATCTACTGAAGATTGCAAACATAAGGTCAATGATAACTTGCTATCTGCTGAAGATAGCAAATGTATGGTTAACAATAACTTGCTATCTACTGAAGCTATATTGAATATACAGTTAATGATAACTTGCTATCTACTTAAGATAGGGAATATACAGATTATGATAAGTTGCTTTTTACTGAAGATAACAAACATAAGGTTAATGATAGCTAGCTATCTACTGAAGATAGCAAACATACCACTGAGGATTTTTGCTGTCTACTGAAGATAGCAAACATCCTGTGCTACTGAAGATAGCAAACATAAGGTTAATGATAACTTGCTATCTACTGAAGATAACAAACATTTATCATGTGAGTAGTAGTTTCATCTCCAAATATGAGAATTGCAAAGATACTGATATTTCACTGAAAATGGAGGGGGGGGGGGCTGTGATGATGATGATTATTGAGTTCCTTATAAATAATTATTTCATTCAACAAAATAACATTATCTGCAAACTTTTGTTTCTGTTCATAAACATTCTCTGCATGCCTAATACAACATTGTGTATTCAATTTCCTGGCACTGTTAAATCTTAAATTTGATTTCTCCGACTGATATGAGAGAAAATAAATGTTGTTGTTGCTTCACTAACATGACTTCCTATTAGATTGTTCACCAGTGTTGCCAAAAAGTACACCCGGATTGTGTGTCAAATCACCCAAATTTTGCTCTTGGTCATTGGTTTCTACGGGAAACTACCCCCAAATTGTGAGAGCTAATGTTGAAAACTCACCCAATTTTTTTCTTAATCATTGTTTTTATGGGACAGAAAACAGACAAAATTTTAAAACTCAACCAATTGGGCTACCGAATCACAAGTTTGGCAACTTGGCCGTGTTCCCTGTGGTTACTAGGTCATTATGATGCATATTACTGCTATTGGCATCCAAACAAGAAATCTTTTAAAATTCATAGTAAAAGTACAGTTTGCCATATTTCAGGAGTATTGTAAATGAAGTACTTTCATTTAGACTGTATGTCCAAGGTTTTAAAAAGCCTCTGTGGCAGTTGAGTTTGGATTAGAAATTTGCCTTTTTCTTGCATGATGCAGGCAGCTAAAGAGAGTTTTAAACTTCTTATAAACTTTTAGATTTTAAAGTTCTAAGTACTCAACATAGCAACATATCGCACAAAGAGGATTTAAAGGAGTGTGACCTGATCAACAGCCTCATCGCTATTTTCCTTCATAAAACTGAGATTTTGGTATTGGAGTAAAGCTCATATTTTTCTTATTACCCCAGTAAAATTTAACATGTGAGATATGTTTCATTTTAGATGGTGTGAACAAAAATGTGGTGAATTGTGGTAACCACAACCAAAACTATTATAAAACCACTGGAGCAGTACATCTCAAAATTTGGAAACGTAATGTTTTAATGGTAGGCCTCAATGTAAGATGGAAAACAAAACTTGAAAAAGTCAGACCATGTCCCTTTAAAATGTGAAATTCTAAACTTGTAAGTATTTTAAAGCACCTGAGTCTTGTTTTTTCCTCCATATAATGCATACTTGTCCTGCAGGGATCTTGTGAGGTATAAAATGAACAATTATCCGTATAAATGACAGTAACTTTAGAATTGCGCACTTGGCATGCATAGAATGTTTGATTCGATCAGCCCTCTCCAGTTTCAAAAGGTAGGTAAATGTAACCAGAGCGATTTTTTGAGCTTTGAAACCGCAAAATGGTTGCAGTTGGTTGTGATCAGTAACAAAGCATCAGTTGTATGCATATTGACTGCTCAATGCCAGAAGTAAGTAAGTGCAATAGCTGCCCTGTTAACATTTGGCAATATACTCATCTACACATGGCATCTACACATGGTGGCTACACATGGCAGCTATTGCTCATATCCACTTCTGTCACTAAGCAGTCGATATGGTAGTTGCTAAGGCAGCGGCTCTATTTAGTGTGATTTTGGATTGGGTTAGAAACATCAAACCCGCCCCATAATATGACAATTTTGTTATAATAATAGCAAAAATAATTAGCGATCAACTTCTTGAAGCAGTAGTTCGTCAGGTGCATGAACTTTAACATAGACAAATAGTCGGATATAATATCAGTGAAAGTGAACACTGTTCCTAAAGGTGTAAATCTGAAACCCTGGAAATCCAGACAACGGTATACTATTTCCAATTTGTTTTCACAATGAGCATCCACTACCGTATTACTGTATCGCACTGGTTGGATTTAACCAAAAAAGTGATTGTTTTTGCTTCTGAAAATGTCATCAGAATCGGTCCATCTGGTCCAAATCGGAGGTCCCTGGATATGGGCTATTCCATTTGAAATCCACACTACCCATGTGAAAGATTTTGGATATATCTTCAACAGGGGGAGTATGAATTTTTAAATGGAATGAGCATATTAGGCAGTTCCATTTGAATTCCATACACCCTCTGAGAAAAATTCAACCTTAATCTTCAACAGAGAGAGGACAAGTTTCAAATGGAGCTGCCTAAAATGTTATTCCATCTGAAATTCATACTCCCCCTGTGTGAAATATTTCCAAAATCTTCCACAGGGAAGTGTGGATTTTAGATGGAATAGCCTGATGCAGGTGACAGATCAGCACAAAACGAGACATGTCCGCAGGCTGCGGTACATTGGTCAGAAGATAAGATACAATAGTCACGGTAGAAATGTCAGTGGCCCAAAGCGATACCATATGACATGATAATGATTGTTCATTTTCTTTTAATTAACAGACCGTGATGCTACTATCAGTACTTTGTGGTTGGCCTTGCATTTATATACCTGTTCATTTGGGAATATCGTTGTCTGAGCAGATTTTAAGTAACATTAGATGGTACTTGGTGCTTTTTTATTGAAGCTTTAAAGCATGGTGCATGTGGTAAAAAATATAGACAGTTTAATGTACCTATGGGACTCGTTGGATTTTGAATCAATATGAATTACTTTAAGTGAATGCTCATATGGAAAGGTTTCTATACAAAACAATTCTCTTATAAACCATCATGCGAACAGTTTCTACCTTGATACACCTGAGCACACATTTTCGGCCCAAGAGCTCTCAAGCAAGCAGTGAATTGTCTCCGCACAGTCTTTGATTACACTACACGGTTGAGTGCATAGCAATGTAAGAGCTGAAAAATGGGCATCTTTGATTCGTTTTTTTGTCAAAACCTCAAATGTTCCCTTCATCCAATCAGATTTTTAAAAATATCAAACGAAAGCTAACACTTCCCCCTAAAAACATGTTTCGTCACTAGGTCAACAGATAACACAATTCAATGTTATAGCAAGGTGAATGTGGAAAATCTGTTGAAAATTACCTATCCAAGCACATTTTTTGACCAAAATGTAGGTTTTAAAAGTCAAAACCTCAAGTGTTCCTTACAATATTTTTTATGTCATTAAATGAAAAAGCACACTTGTATTGTCCATATACTAGCGTCACTAGAATGAGCAATGGCCAATTCTCTTGAAATTGCAAATCTTGTGCAAAAAGTTACTATTTTCGCCTGTTTTGTCATACGGTTATAAATTCAATAGTTTTCAATGAACTATGACTTTGCTAAAGAGCGCTTACAAATTGATATGGTTCATTTTCATTTATATCTCTGTATAGCATTTTCCTTATGTGAGGCAGGAAAAGAGTGCATGTAATCCAAATTAATCCAAAGTGTCAATTTTTAGAGGGTGAGTGATATTTGTTGGGAAAAGGTCTACAAAGGAAATTGCACACCCCTTTAAAAAATACAGGCCTTGCGCATACCAGGTAAAACTTCATCTCGTCTCAAGTTGAGAGTAACGCCATGTTGCATTTTCATAGGAGTGCCTTTCCGCAGTTGCGTTGCCTGAACAAATCGCCCCTCCATGCATATACGCCCTGCAGGATTAGATTAGTGCGTGCGATTCAATCTACCACTGCAAAATCCAACATGGCTTTACTCTCAACCAGAGAATGATTTTAAGCACTTCCCACCACGCCACTGTGTTGACTTGGGGTTAGCACAGCTGTGTGAGTGAACATGACACCACTGCTCGCACATTGCATTGACGGGCATGGTTAAATTTGAATTTGGACTGATATATTTACAATAAAAACGCATTCAAAATGCTTGTCGATTTCACATTTTATGTTACCTACAGAAGGTGTGAATTATCCTTTATGCATACATCACTTTTGTTCTGAAATCGACCAAGTAATAATGACACACGCACAATTCTTAAACAAAATCTTTTGCACAGAATTCAATGGGATTTGAAAAGTAAAGTGGCAGTTGAAACTCTAGTGATAACACGTTTGCAGTGCATGATGGGGCTTCCTTAAATCATCCTCTGACTCTCAACGAGACAGACTATAGTCTTTTTGCCTTGACATTTATAGTAAGCTTATATTGGTGGTAAATAACAAATGTCACACATAAGAGCCTAATGCAGTCTATTGGCAATCTATAAAATACAAAGATATTAAATAGGGTGATAGGGGGAGGGGCACAAAGTTTGGTGGGTATGCACCCCTAGAATTCGGAGATGGTGGGTCTTTGGGAGCTGGCAGCATACCAGTAAAAGGGGGTCTTTTGGAGCTGCAAACAGTCAAAATCAAGGGTCTTTCTTAGCTTTCTGGTTGAAAATCGCCTGCCTGGAAAAAACAGAAATATGAGGAATGAGCAATTTAGGGGTCTTTTAGAGCTACAGATGAGCAATTTAGGGGTCTTTTAGATTTAAAATTGTCAAAATCAGGGTCTTTCAGCTCTATTTTGATCAAATTCAGAGGGTCTTTTAGAGCTACAGATGAGCAATTTAGGGGTCTTTTAGATTTAAAATTGTCAAAATCAGGGGTCTTTCAGCGCTCTATTTTGATCAAATTCAGAGGTCGTTTGTTGCTCTGTGGTCCAAAAATAGGGGTCTTTCCAGGGGAGCATATTACCTGTATGGTCATTTGTGTTAATGCTCTGCATGCTAGCCATGCGCTTCAACACAAAAAGTTGAAGTTTTGAAATATTTTCTCAAAATAGCAAGAGCTATCTTAAGAACTACTGAACCAATACTAGGCTTGTTTGTACTCATTGTAATGCATTTTTCATGCTGATACCAAATGGTCATGAAAATTTACATTTCTGACATTTTTGAATTTTTAAAATTTTTGAAACATGTCGTCTGCAGTCGACACCCGCATGAAGAGAGTTAAGTGTTAACATTTCCACTATATACTCTCACCCTCCTGCAGTATGGCTAGAGCCAGTGATACAGAAAATTGACAAATTTCACGGAATCAGAGGTAGAAAACAGGATTTCATGTAGTTGGAAAAATAAAATTGAAATAATTGAAAAAAGTTCTGTTGTATTTTCAACAAAAATAAAGGTAAAGTGTGGTAAAGTTTGTAATAGCTTTATTAAACGTCTTGTAAAATGGACAAAACGTGGTAAAATGGACAAAACACAGAAAGCCACAAAATAAAATAAAAAACAGAAACAACACGGAAAGTGACATATTGACAAAATGGAATTTCAAAAGTAGAACACGCAAAACTTATGGCTCTAAGTATGGCGCCCATAATCTAGACCTGAGATACATATTGACGTAATTCCACTCATCCTTCCCATAATTCAATGAACTTCCTTGTTTATAAAAATAAAAGAGATACTAGATGTCCTTATATGTAGTGTCACACTAAGGAAGGCATACCAGGGACCAGGTGTGGAGCAGTCACAGATATTGATAGCATTGCGTGCTGTAAACACACGCTATTTCGTGCAGCAGTTACTTTCACCAAGTCACACGGAACCCCAAGTTGCAAATTTAAATACCAGCTTTTTCTTTTTTTAAATATATTTTATAAGTACAGAAGTAATATTGAATTTCTGGATGTGTTATGTTAAATTTCTGTAAAAAGCTTTTTATTGGAAATTTGTGAAAAAGGGGACCTGTGAAATTGAGTATGTTCACATTATTTAAAATCTATATAAATGTGACGGATGGGAGAGAACATATCATCATGTTACCAGGCAACGTCACAGATACATAGAGAATCAATAAGATGATAAACATATCTGATATTACGTATTGGAGTTTAGCATTAGCATTATAACACCTTGCGACAAATGGCTTAAATGTTGCAACCGTATAGCAACGTAAATGAAGGATGAGCTTGCAACATTCTAATATAAGTTTCTTATATATGTCAATATATGCAAAAATAGGTAACTTAAACTATGAGAGTGTCAAATAAATTCAGCTGAATTTCATTTATTTATTATCTTTATTTATGCTTTAGCGAGACAAATAGTTATAGTCTATATACCTTCCTCAAGTCAGTAATTTAGATATTGTTTTTAAGTGTATCTCTAAATGTAATGATGAGAATTCGAGAAGTATATAAAAGTACCAGAAAGGAAATGATGCAAGGAATTCAACTAGCATAACAGATTCCTGCAAAATTAACAGTTTTTGAGAAAATCTTGAAATTTGATTTTACTTTACTTACTCAAGGAGCAGGGTTATAGCTAGGCAAATTTTAGTGCCGGTGAAATTTATATGAAATGGTAAAAAAAATTGCTAATTTGTATACTGATTGTTCATTGATTTTGAAACATTTGAGACTGGAGTGCCGGGTATTTGGGTTCAAAATTAACTTGAGTGCCGGGTGGAAATTAAGAGTGCCAGGCGGGTCCGCCTGCCACCGCCCAGCGTAGCTACAACCCTCTCAAGGAGGGTATATGGAATATAGTAAAATTTCACCAGCATTGTTTACTAAGAGCATGTATCATTGTATGTCACAATTTTGGCTCACAAAAATGTACAATTAGTCAATATGAGCAATTTTTGAGCCAAAATTGAACCAATTTGAGAAAGAGGCTTCAATCGGCACACCCAATTTCCAGAGACAGGTAGACACAGTAGTCAAAAGTGACGATTACCGCTAAAAAGTCACGACTCTGAGACTTGTCAACTTAGTCTAGTTGAAATAACATCTTACACGGAGAAACAACATTTCTGTACCTTTAATATGTTCTTTATAATGAAGTAGAATATGTATAGTTGGCCTCAGAGACTCATTTAGCCGTAGCTTTAGCATTTGCTAAGTGTTTGAGACTCTTGCTTCACACCTTAAATGCTCTCCCTTCTTATGTTAACCCCTAGAGTAGGGGTACACTATGGTAATAGAAAAGGGGACCTGTAAGATTAGGGTATTGGGAAAATGTAATGATAACCCATTAAGAAAGAATAGCAAGAAGTACAAGGTTTTTGAATTATAGCAAGAAGTAATCAATTTGAATTACAGCAAGAAGTAATTTAACTTTTAAAATGAACAAGATGAGCAAACTTAAAACAATGTAGGGTAAATACGCCTATTTTCGGTCACTTAAGAAATAACCCGCTCTATTTCTTGCGTAAATGATTATAAAAGTTAGCTATATGGGAACGTGCATTCCACACAACACCCCGTTTAACATACCCTGCATGACATCTTCCATTGAACTTGTATTGGAAGTACAAGGTCAAAAGGTCAAAGTCGACGACAACGCCTATTCTCGGTCACTAAACACCTATTCTCGGTCACCGTATAGTTTTTCTATACCTATTCTCTGTCATTCTCTTTTGGAAGCCTGGTTGATCGGTATGATGCGGTTTTGATAACTTAACCCCATAATAAAATACGTGTGCAGTATTCTCAGATATATTGACAAGGAGCGATCCTTTCAAAACGGTTTATTGGCAAAAATTTTCGTACCATCCAATCGGGGTCCGAGCCTCCGAGGTGGTCCTATTTTGTGGGAGCGCACAGCGGAATGCGATGGCACGACCGACTAGTCCAGGAGCAAGATCACACAGGGCCCTAAATAAGTGTTCGTTCACCCCCACTACATACAAGGTTTGACACCATAGGTAGTTAGTATGGACCCTCTAGATCACTGCTAGGTAGGTAGTGGTCTCAAATTGTGGTAACACTTTTTTACAGGTCATTTTATATATGGACGTATAATCACATATAAATTCCCATAACTCAACTTTTACTTATAATAATGAATTTATTTTGGTATGACTATGTAGCTAAATGATTGTTCTAACTTTCTAGTATTATTTGAAAGCAAACCTAGGTTTCATTAGATCATGATTGGAAGTGGCCAGTCCATACACTAGTGGAAAATCAGATTTTTCACAACAATGCGTAGGGTTGGTGTTTTTGTGGCACTGGCTTCAAAGTTTACTATTGTGCCAATTTCTATTGTCAAAATTAATTAAGCTCCATTTTTAATTTTGTTTTTTAATATCAAGCATATCTAGGCAAACATTGATGTTCTGGTTCAAATATTTATATAAGTGCATGTTTGCGTGCATGTTGGTTTGTGTTGTGTAAGTTTGGGGTAGGTGGGGGGTGTGTATGTGGGGGGGTGGGGTGTGTATAGGGTTGGGGCTGGGGTGTTGTACGCGTCTTAATATGTTACTCAGCTGAACTATATAAGTTCCATTAACAAAATTTGTTTGGTAAGTTACCATTCATGTAATATTTTGAATATTTATATGTGTGGGGTGAGATCAACCACTGCTTGTCAGGAAAATAGACTGAAAATGTAAAAAATAGTTACTTTTCCACATGTAGCAGCGTGTGTAAGGGGTAGGGGAAATATAAACCATCATAACTCAACTTCAACTCATGATAATGAATTCATTTTGGAATTAATATGTAGCTAATTGATTGTTCAAATGTTTTAGTATTATTTTAAAGCAAAACAAACATTATTTGTCAGGTAGATAGACATAAAATGTGAGAAAAGGTTAATTTTTCATGTATAACCATGTCAAATATGGTATTATTAAGGGTTAGGGGAAATAAAAACCACCATAACTCAACCTTTACTCATAATAATGAGGGGGGGGGCAACATACCTTAGGGCCGCCAAATTGACCAATTTAGCATCCAAGCGATGAAAGTCAAAAATTTTTTTTACGGGCACCTAA